>NC_061093.1:44571235-44581235 GCF_015104395.2 Macrobrachium nipponense | reverse complement strand
CCTTTCAAGGAAAATTTGACTCATGGCTGGTGGCGGTGCGCTCGGAAGGGGAATCGTTATTCTAGATCTATCCCCTTGTATCGTTTGGCGTGTATTATATAATTGTCTTTTTTTTTTATCCAGATTGAGCGTAATGGTGAACTAACTATCTTTCTATCAGTCAGACATTTCAGTTTTTTCTCTATCCATTCGTGTATCTGCCTTCTTGTGTATTTAATAGATTAATTTTCTTGTAAACTCATGTTTGAGTCACAGTAAATACAAACCTGTTTATGTTTATGTGGAAGTGATTTCAAATTAAATTAAGATTTGTGCATGATTATTCTTGCTGGCGTAATATTTGACGCACATTAGTAATAAGCAAAATCTATTACTGGATGTAGCTAGCATAAAATGGATGATTTCTGCGAAAATTAGTAACATTAGCGGGCGTTCTTCAACATGAGTTTTTACCGTTATTTTGTGAAATGTATATAAGGTAGGAGGGATGAATATGTATTTTATTTATTTATTTATTTATTTATCTTATTTATTTAATTTTTTTTTGCTGCACAGAACCCCGTGGACGGCCGCAGTTTGCCCGCCACTGTTATATACTGAAAGTTAGTGGAAAATTTGGAGGAAATTCCTTAACCATGTATTTTGTTGAATACTGTAAATCCCTGGTACATAGCTTTTTTGTATCTAAACGACAAACCTTACAGCAAGAACTACTTTATTAATTTTTCAAAACATTGCTAAATAAGACTTCATTGCTCAGTTATTTATTCATGATATGGTGGTCTGGTTAGAAATGTATTAGTTTCGTATGGCATTCTAATATTGAGAGGCACTTCAATCTAGTTATTTTTCAAGGAAATAAATGTGATTTTTACCTGTTCGTAATAGCTTCGTTACTTATTTTACACGCTCTATAGTAGACAAGTCCTTTAACGTATGCGTGTACCTATGAATACACTTGTGTTTAAAAGGAAAATTGTACAAAAGTATATTTAAATGAAAGCTTAATTATTTCCATCCGAGGACACCTTGTTAAAAGCGATGAAGTGAAAAGATATTTGTTTTAAAACTGCGCGTATGAAATTCATTATTCTTATTATAAATGCATAGGTTTCAGTCCGTCTTCGTTGCACAGTGATTGAAATCGTTCCTGAGCAACCTTCTTTATTTTTTCACAAATTTTCATGAATAAAAAAAAAGCAACTTCTATCCTGAATCCTATGGGAATATATAATAATATATATATATATATATATATATATATATATATATATATATATATATTGCTACGTTTATAGAACGCCTCGCCTTCCCAGCAGAGTTTTAGTTATGTTTAATTATAAAAGTAGCAGCCATGCCGTCTCCTGAAGCTACTGTTGTTGGGAGAGTGGGGATGTCGTAGGAATGATATTTCCGGTCTGACGGAAGCTTAGGGTAAGAGAGGCAGGTCACAAGATAGCTAGGCTTCGAGATGGATTTTTGGAGGGACTTCTACAATAAGACCTATTTTCCTTCCCAATTTGCTGGCGTTGTGTTTACCACCTTTCAGGCAATGCTCGAGGCGGTTTTTGGAAGCCCCCGTGATTCGAAACCAGGGAGTATCGCTCTCAGTCGGCTGTGAGACGTGATCTCGGACAGAGGCCAAATTACCTGCCTTCCTTTAGCCTACCCAGGGCGTGAGTGGCGCGCCGATGACCCAGGCCTCAGACAAAGGGGCCCCCATACTTTCCTACAAAGAGCCACATTTTCTTCAAAGGTCGACACTGAACACGACATCCAGGTACGTCTTGTGAACAGCATATTGCCAGTCTCTCCAACCTATTATAATTGTGATCCTCATTCTCCCAATTCAATTTTCCAGCAACAAAGGAATTCATCCCTTTGTTCCCTCACTGCCTCATGGCCGCATGCTTCCCCTTGTGTGATCGTCCCAGACCAATGGAGTCATTGCATACTTCAGTGAAACCTTAAAAGTTCCTTCTCCCCAGTATTAGAGAATTAATTAATCAAAGCAAGAAGTCATTTTTCCTTTTATCTCGTTTAATCTGGATTCTTTTCCAGATTCCATGAGTCACGTGCCGTCTCTCTGCTCGCAAGTGTGCATTAACCAAGTGAATGAAATCAGCTTGAATGAATGAGACTATAAGCCCCAACGTGGGGGCCAATGTCATTTAACTTTTCTCCAGGCCAGCACGGGCCTTTTTGTAAATAAATAGTTTAAAGTAACGAGCTGAGTTTTCTGGCGACCTTCCCCCTAAAGAAAGTTTACGGTAAGTTCAAGCAATTCCCTCTTGAAATCCCTAAATTACTTCCGTTTACGTATCTAGTCTCTCACAGGGCCCTATATACGTAATATTGGCGAATCTTGCCTGGGAGTTGAACCTAGCTTGCTTAAAAAAGCAGATTGGTAAATCGCGTCATCCGTTGTAAAAACGTAAACTGTAAATTATTTTACAAAGCGTAAATCAAGCACACTTGCAGGGAAAGAAGACACACTGACTCACGGTAAGGTATTCCATTCATTAATATGATTATTCTATAACCAATGTTAGCTTAAGGTACGTTTAAGTATTTTTATTGTAGAAGTGTTTTAAACAAATGTGAAGGTAGAAATATTATTATATTGTAACGGCCAGAGCGCCGAGCGAATTCTGTTTTGTAAATCGCATTGTTGTCGTAGGAGCTTACACGAACACGTGTATTAGATAGATGCCAGAAAGGACCAGATCAAACTAGGAAGTGCTTTGCCAGGGTTTATTGGTGTGTTTGAAAGCCTAGCTAGTTAGGAGTGTTTTACTAATAGTTACGGCAAAAGAAGTGTACAATTCTTTTGTCTGTGATATGTTAGGGTATTCATTTTTAACTTAGTTTCATTCCAAGTGTTGGTAACCGCTTACCTCTCGGCTAATTCAGCTTCGCGCTCTCTCGCGCCTGCGCGGTCTCAACCAACCTTCGTCTCATTCACAGCGGCAGCCATGTTTGTTTCCTCTTTCAACATTATGTAAACAATTTAAGCAAAGTAACGTAAGTCTCAAAGTTTTAACGTAAATAATATCGATCTCGTACAATAGTATCTATCGTCCTGCCAGAGAAATTAACGTAATTCGCCTTGAATAAGAAAGTAAAATTTTGTGTTGTAAATTGCCTTCGCATTTACAGAGAAATCAGCTGTTTTTGAACGACATGCTGCGCGCTAGCAGTGCTACCCAGCCACGTGTTTCACCTCGCATCGCTCACTCGCGCGCTGATAGCGAAAATTTCTTTCACTTCGCACTTAACGTAGCTCATTCACAATTGTTTGCTAACATCGTTTTAAAATCCTTACCGTCATTTCACTGTTCACGGGGACCTAGTAATCTTACATAAAGTTAACGTAAATCTCAAGTAGAGTAAATCACAAGAATTGTTAACGTAAAACGCGTCTTTGTAAAATTCATATTGAAACGCAAATCATTTCATAAGCGCAAGCCGCTAACATTAACGTAAAAATCGTTCACCACGAGCGCGTTATCATTTTCATAAAACGTTATCCAAAAGCAATTCTTTCATTAAAAACGTTAACGTAAGTAAATCATTTAACGCAAGTTGCGTCATATTAAACGAACATTAGTAGTTCAATTCAAATATAAGGGAGTTCATTCACATATCATTTTTCACCCTCTCCGAGAGAGAGAGAGAGAGAGAGAGAGAGAGAGAGAGAGAGAGAGAGAGAGAGAGAGAGAAAACCAGAACCCAGTATTCACGAAGCCAAGAGTACTACATCTTACCATTAATTATAGCATGCAGAATTAACATTATTTTAGTCTCTTGTGTCTTTCATTTACACAGCGTGATACGTACGCGCATGTGTCCATTGCAGTTTGCAAACCTTTATTTATTTCATTTACCGAGTACTTCAGCGAGTGACTGAGCATTTCTAAAATTTCCATTACCTGTCGTTGCCCGAGTGGTCTTTTCATTTTCTTTATCACGAAAGACTTGCGTATACCGCAAGCACAATTCGCACAGTGTGCCACGCCAATTCATTACTTCCAGACAGGGAAGTCGTTACCAGTTTAGGACTGGCCACCACCAGTGCACGTCAGGTCTTATCATTTTACAGTGCCACTAATTCTTGACACTGTTCACCGACTGGCCGCTGAAGTACTCCCACCTTTTACTTTCTCTCCTCCACCATTACACTCTGCCCCGAACAGAGTGCCATTTCACTTCGGTATACTTGGGTAATACCTGCGTGTAGTGTCCGGGACACACCAGCACGATACCAGTGCTCCAAGGAACGCCTCCTCATAAGTGCCGCGCACCTGTACAGCCGTACAGGTAGCCATTAAACCTGCGTGTCCGTCCTTACGGAACGCCCAAGTAATTAGTGTGTCCGTGTACAAGGGTCAGTGATCCTTCGGAACACTCCTAAGGGAACGCCTCCCCAAGTGCCGCAATACAGCACTACTAGTGCTGCCCAAGGAACGCCTCCTCATAAGTGCCGCAATACCAGCCCTAAGTGCTGACAAACCTGCGTGTCCGTCCTTACGGAACGCCCAAATAATTAGTGTCCGTGTACAAGGGTCAGTGATCCTTCGGAACACTCAACAAAGGGAACGCCTCCCGAAGCGCCGCAATACCAGCCCTAAGTGCTGACAAACCCGCGTGTCCGTCCTTACGGAACGCCCAATTCATTAATGTCCGTGTACGAGGATCAGTGATCCTTCGGACCAATCAAGGGAACGCCTCCCGAAGTGCCGCAATACCAGCACTACTAGTGCTGCCCAAGGAACGCCTCCTCATAAGTGCCGCGCACCTGTACAGACGTACAGGTAGCCCTATACCTGCGTCTCCCAACTTAGGAACGCCCTTAAGTGTGACGTACGCCGTACACTCCATTGATTTTTTCACCTTTAGAAGGTGCCAATCCAGAAGTGCCACCAACTTACGGGACACTTCCCAAGTGCCACAGAGCACCCAGTCTTTTCACTTTTCATTACCACATTGCAGAACCCATTTCCAAGTGAGTGCCACTTTCCACAGTAGGCACTCCTATTCCATTCAGTACCCTTTCCTGGCCATTATTTTCATTTTCTTCCGAGCCTCTACTGCAGCCTAAGGGAAATGTCTTCCCCTGCTTCCCGCGACTTCTTTGCCAGAGAGCTAGAGAAGCTCGGAGCCCTCATAACTCTGGGCAGGGAGGCTGGTTACACTGGACCAGCACTTGACCAGTGGATAAAGACGCAGCAGGCTGCTGCGCGCCAGCAGGGAAAGGAAGAAAGCGAAGCAGAGAGGAAAGAAAGCCGCAGAAGCAGAGAGAAAAGAAAAGAGAAGCCGAGAGGATAGCCAGAGAAGCAGAGAGAAAGGGAAAGAAAGAAGAGAGAAAGCATGAGCTAGCTCTCCTAGATGACGCAATCTCTCTGCTAGTTTCCAAGCCCCAGACCATGAGCTGGACTCCCGGTAAGAGGTGGTTGCGGAGGTTCTGCACCACTTGTTGTTTGCGTGGGCATGCTGTGGATTCCGACCAGTGCCCAAGTCGGTCTCTACCTGGGTTAGGAGAGCTTCCAGGGTGAACTTCTCCAAGGATACCATGTAGCCCTGCTGATGAACTGTCTCCTACGCCCTATCAGTGGGTACAAGTCATGGCCGACACCGAAGCCCAGGTCTCCCTTATTTCCAGAAAGGCATTGCCTAGGGGTGCCAAAATCCGGACGACGAAGAAATTCAGTTCGAATGGATTGACGGTAACCTCTATTCTGTTCCTTCGGTCCTTCTGAATGTAAAAATGCCCTTTCTGGACCAGGTGACCAAGGAAACCACATTGTGCCGCCTGGGCGTAGTGGACCAATTTCATGATGTTTATCAGGTGATATTGGGCCGAGATCTACTAAAGCCGTATCTCCCCTGGACGCAGCTCCCACTACCAGATGCACCGGACACCTGCAGCATGCCAGATAACCACACCTCAATTTTAGGTTCAGAGGCTAGTGCCTCCGATGTCCCCGACATCCTGTCTATTTGCGAACCTGGCCCTGACCCAGTGTCAGAGCCCGAAGTTTCTTCCGCACCATCTCAGCCTCTTACCACTTTACCGCCTACCTCCTCCCCTTTGGAAGAGGTAAGCCCACCAGTTAACCCGGACTTGTTTCCGAGGGTGATTCAACGGAGGTTCCTTAACCTCCCCACGTCAAATCACTGCCAGAGAGGACTCTTCACCTGTGCCAGAGCACACTGCCAGCCTTGGTGACTCCGCAGTTTCGCAACCTGTGGGGCCATCTCGGCCTTATCATCCAGTGCCACGGAAGAGGTTCTGGAACAAGTTCTGCCGAGACTGTGGCCGCAAGGGTCACATGTCTGCAAATTACGGAGGGTGCGCGAACCACAATATTCCAGCCATCGCAATGGCCGTCACCATCCTTCTTCTCTAGGACCCCCAGCTAAGGGCCCTATAACCGTCGCACCCCTCCAAAGCCATTATCAGCCAAGCCACGTCAGAGCCTACGACGACTCTGGCGCTCAAATCTCCCTGATACGGGAAGACAGAATTCCCCGAGGGGCTAATGTTGATAGACGTCGATTGATCACCATTGAAGGTATCAATCACATTAAACTGATCCTTCCGACCGTCCAATTGAGGGTCACTAGACCTCACTTCTCCAAAGTTTGTACCCTTGCAGTTGCAAGCTACATTCCAGGAGTTACTACCCCTCCTAGGGCAAGACATGAAGTCTCCCTCGCATTCCAAACAGCCTAGGGGTCCTAACCCCACAACAAATCACTCTAAAGCAAGGAGTAATCGAAATTTTACTTCCTCCAGGAAGTACAACCACCAACAGTCTCCCTCGTTACCAGGAAGGGAGATTGATCATTCACAGTTCCGTTGCAAAACCTGCAACGTAATAGGGCACTCTACTAATTGGCCTAGGTGCCCTAGCCGACTATCAGCAGCGGACACTGTCCATGTTCCACAAGGCCTAGCCTTCAACCAGAGACAGGAGCCTCTGTCTCCCATTTCCAAGGGCACGCTGAGAGGTATTGCACCTCCGGTACCCGCCACAGGTCCAGTCGACCTCAACTCTCTGCCAGTGCCACTTGGCAGCACTGAGCAGTACCAAGCTCCGTCCAGCCTGGACGTAGAGCCACCACCGAACTTGACCTCTGCGCCTGGCCCCGAGCTAGCGCCGGCGCCTAACCTTATCAAGGATCCTCCTACAGGAGATCCTCCAACAGGCATGGAGCTTACCACAGCCCATGGCCAATCACTAGTTCCTTCTTCTTCATCCTTACCTCTGTCGCCCGAGGATGAACCTCCGGCAGACCTTACCTTTGTACCTCCTCTGGAAAACCAGGAACTGCCCAACCAGGAGTCAGCCTGGAGTTTTCCCCTTACGACGGCTGTCACAGCAGCCGAAGTGAGGGCCTCCCCTGCAGTAGGTTCCACCTCTACGACGGTTGCTGCAGATACCGAAGTGGGGTGTTCTCCTGCAATCCCTCAGGCTACCACTGCCTCTGCTCCTGCCGGCGTTTCTGGCCTTTCCCCAGAGTCGGTGCCTCCGTCTACTCCAAGGACTGGTATAGCCAGGTCCTGGAGGAATAAGAAGAAGAAGAAGAAGGGACGTCATTAACAAACTAACACAAAAGAGCCACATGCTCTCCTTGACAACCGGTGGCCCGAGGTACAGTGTCGCATTCATTTGCAGAATGATCCTGGCACCTACCCAGAGAAGGTAGCCAGCCTGATCTCTGCCAGTAGAACTAACCCTCTAACCCCTAGAAATTGTGATACTAACACTCATGTAAATGTCATAACTACCTCATTGCATTTCCCTCCTGGTAATTTAACCACTCATCATCCCCAACGCATCATTACCTCTCATTATGTATTTTAACAATTCCGTCGCTGAACTGCTGCTGTGCGTACCACACTCTGGAATGATTGCGTCTTCATTTAACTGTATTGAGTAGGTTAGGCTAATGATTTAGTACCAGGGCATTAGGTTAGTAGCAAGTAGAATTTTCAAGTAACCTTATCTAGGGGTAGAGTAGACTGTCGTCACAGACAACCCGTAGTTATTACTTAGGCTAGATTACATCCCTACATCAAGTTAGTACACTTAGCATCTTTGCCTATAAGTTAGGTAGGCCATTGTAGTCAGCCGTATCGCTGCTCAAAAAACTTCAAGTTAGAGTAGGAGAACTGGGTTGTCGAGGCGATCAACTTATTTAAGCCAAGACCTTCACGCCCGAAAGGGAGTGAATGCCTTCTTAACAGGGGGAGCTGCTACGTTTATAGAACGCCTCGCCTTCCCAGCAGAGTTTTAGTTATGTTTAATTATAAAAGTAGCAGCCATGCTGTCTCCTGAAGCTACTGTTGTTGGGTGGAGAGTGGGGATGTCGTAGGATGATATTTCCGGTCTGACGGAAGCTTAGGGTAAGAGAGGCAGGTCACAAGAGTAGCTAGGCTTCGAGATGGATTTTAGGGACTTCTACAATAAGACCTATTTTCCTTCCCAATTTGCTGGCGTTGTGTTTACCACCTTTCAGGCAATGCTCGAGGCGGTTTTTGGAAGCCCCGTGATTCGAAAGCAAGGAGTATCGCTCTCAGTCGGCTGTGAGACGTGATCTCGGACAGAGGCCAAATTACCTGCCTTCCTTTAGGCCTACCCAGGGCGTGAGTGGCGCGCCGATGACCCAGGCCTCAGACAAAGGGGCCCCCATACTTTCCTACAAAGAGCCACATTTTCTTCAAAGGTCGACACTGAACACGACATCCAGGTACGTCTTGTGGAACAGCATATTGCCAGTCTCTCCCAACCTATTATAATTGTGATCCTCATTCTCCCAATTCAATTTCCCAGCAACAACAAAATGGAATTCATCCTTTGGTTCCCTCACTGCCTCATGGCCGCATGCTTCCCCTTGTGTGATCGTCCCAGACCAATGGAGTCATTGCATACTTCAGTGAAACCTTAAAAGTTCCTTCTCCCCAGTATTAGAGAATTAATTAATCAAAGCAAGAAGTCATTTTTCCTTTTATCTCGTTTAATCTGGGATTCTTTTCCAGATTCCATGAGTCACGTGCCGTCTCTCTGCCGCAAGTGTGCATTAACCAAGTGAATGAAATCAGCTTGAATTGAATGAGACTATAAGCCCCAACGTGGGGGCCAATGTCATTTAACTTTTCTCCAGGCCAGCACGGGCCTTTTTGTAAATAAATAGTTTAAAGTAACGAGCTGAGTTTTCTGGCGACCTTCCCCCTAAAGAAAGTTTACGGTAAGTTCAAGCAATTCCCTCTTGAAATCCCTAAATTACTTCCGTTTACGTATCTAGTCTCTCACAGGGCCCTATATACGTAATAATATATATATATATATTGTATGCATGTATGTATGTACATGATAGAGCCATAGATATTAAACGAAAGTGTTTCATAATGGTAACTCATACGTAATGTTGTACATGAGACGATGCCTTTCTGTCTTCCTTAGGGATTTATGCATTGTGAAAGCTAGGGCTACAAGAAAGAAGTATAAATCTGCCCCGAGATTGAGCAGTGTTTTGCAAAAGTGTTTGAGGTCTTAAAGCCAGAGAGCCTCGTACTCTAAGAAGCTCGTGTGAGGGAAAAGAAGTAAGAGGAGGAGGAGGAGAAGGAGGAAGAAGAGGAGGAGTAGTTGGAAAAAGAAGAAGAGGAGGAGGAGGAGGAGGAGGAGGAGGAGGAGGAGGAGAACCACTACCACCCAATTGAGTCAAGTGTTTTCCTTTGCCTCTTAAATAAACATCGGGTGCCTCAGTAGGTCCATTCACCTCTTTCAGGGAAGAGAGCGAAACAAAGACACCAACGAACGAGTAGATAAGAGAGGTCGAATAGGCAGGAAGAAAATGATAAATTGAAGTAAACAGCGGCTGCAGAAGTAAGTAAGAAACGTTCTTGCTCGCTCCAGACACAATCGTGATTTCCATCTTAATAGAATGCGTATTTACTAATGCTAGGATCACTTCATGGAATTTGATTGATTTT
>NC_061093.1:44541235-44566235 GCF_015104395.2 Macrobrachium nipponense | reverse complement strand
ATTTTCTGCTTCCGTCTCATCTCTGGATGTTCGGAAATGTCGCGTTTTCTCTGGTTTCTCTTGTGGCTTCTGTCGTTCTCTGGCATTGTAGGTTTGTTGAGGAACATACCAGTGGGATTTTGAAAACAGAAATCTCCTCTCTGCCCTATCCTGTTAACTTATTTGAAATTAATCCATGGGCTCTGTAGATTACAATTGATAATAACGAAAACGTTAATATTTATCTGCCCGTTACGGTATCGAAAATCACAGGTACATAAATATAAGAATCAATGTATAGTCATTTTTAACAAAGAAGAAAATTGTCAGTTGGCGGTTTGTTTAATAGAAAATTATCCCATTGCAACATGCAACTGTCACTTTTAGATTATTATTATTATTGATTCAAATGATTGATCCGAACATTAGCGAAAAGGGTATCATCTATTCCGAAGGAAGTCATCGCGCGTTTCTGTCCGCTAAGGACTACTGCAAGATCAATAAATATTACTGCGGTTAGGTCAGGGTTTTCCCTTAAAGCATATGATATGTTCGGTCAGTAGTGCCGCCATTTTTGTGGACCGAATGACGTCTTAGTTATATGTAACTGTCTGTCAGTTAGATGTCATATGTTATCGGTCATCTTCTTTGCTTTTAGGCGAGATGTTGTAGAATATTCTATAGAAGCACACCCTTTTTATTTTAATTGCAATAATGACCTTATTATTCGTTCCGGTATAGAAATCGATAATTACCTATGTGATACACACACACACACACACACACACACACACACACACACATATATATATATATATATATATATATATATATATATATATATATATATATGTTTATTTGTGCTCCTTTTGAAGCAGTTATTATAGGTTTTGTATGTAATGCATTTCATTTTAAAATTATTGTAAAATTTATGTAATTACTCATATATTTAGCAGCTACCGTAATAAGATTTCCCTTTCCACAATATTACTGAAAACTGTGTGCAGACACATTATGATGAATATGCATGACGTCTTAACAAGAATCCTTGATTAAAGGTTGTGATGTATCACATCTAATGATGTGTCCAAGGATCAGTATGGATTACGAAGTGAAGGTAGTCATTGCCTTCAAATAGGATATGGAGAGATTTATAAAGATTATGTTCTGTAATATTTTTAGGGAGAGCTATTGTTGTGTGTTTCGGATTTTCCCATTCTTAAGGACTTCGGTTCGAATAGGCATCTGTAAAAGATAATGTCAAAGAAGGAATTGGTTATGGCATAACTCATTATTTTAACCTGTGAAGTTATTGCCAAATTTTCAAGGACTGCTGTGAGATCACTTTTAGGTAATTAGAAGATATATATATATTGTATATATATTATATATATTATAATATATATATAATGTATGTATGTAATAATATGAACCTCATTCTTATCTGGCCCTTATAAAAATCGGAATCTTTTAGAAGACTAAGTTAATACAGTCACGACTTTCTTCTTCGTTTGTATTCTTTCAGTTAAATGATAGCTTAGCATACTGCAAGTTTAAAGATTTACGCCCAGCTCGTTTTTTTTTCTCTCTCTGAGACTGCTGTTACCATAATATTTTGTCCATAGGTTAAATGAAGCCCATTATTTCATCAAAGTATGTCAAAGTACGAGGAGTTATCAACACTCCAACAT
Organism: Macrobrachium nipponense; assembly: GCF_015104395.2. Lineage (NCBI taxonomy): Eukaryota > Metazoa > Arthropoda > Malacostraca > Decapoda > Palaemonidae > Macrobrachium > Macrobrachium nipponense. The sequence goes on along the minus strand of NC_061093.1, from coordinate 44,564,565 downwards.
CATTTTGCGTGAAAAGAATGTCAGTGTTATTGTTTTTAGTAATAGCAAAGTTTTTTCAAATAATGTTAGTGTTACCGTTTTCAGTAATAGCAAAGTTTTTGTGTTTGGAAGTTTTAGCAATGTTCATCTCCTGTATTCACACGGGGGATATTTTTTTTATTACGAATTGTGTTAGGCAATTTCATAGCTTTTCAGCTTATAATAATAATAATAATAATAATAATGAATTCTTATGCATCAATAACCTGAAGAATTATTTATACCTTTAATAATTTACAGCATAATCGGACAAGAAATATGTGCTCCAATATATTCATTGTTTTGACTTGAGTAGCCAAAAATTAAATACAGGTATTTGAGACTTCCGTAACTTTTTGGCCAATACCTATTTCGTACACGAGTTCTCCCCAGAGATTACTTTGTATTCACTTCTATTTTCATTTTTTTTTCAATTTTTTTATGATTCTTCGTTTTTCAGATGAACATTTTCTAATAATAAGTTACGTCATTACTTTAATTTTCATTCCATCGTTTGATACTTGTTATTGTTATTAATTGTAGCGAATCTCCTAGAGGATTTATTTACTTCTTTTGTGAAGGGGATTTAAGGGATTGACGAAGGTGAATTCATCATTGCGAGTATAATTTAAGGTACCCAACTGAAGACTTGAAAAGCAAGAATTTCAGATTCAAATCCAAACATAGGACTTTGTATACAAATATGAATCATGAAAATGCGCAATTTTAAGGTGAAAAATTGTTACATTTTTTTGGCAGTTACTTGTGTAAACTATAACATCTCCACTAGATCTTAATGTTTGTCTATGTATAAAGGAAATGTGTATTATACGTAGTAAAATCAGTAAATTGTTAAAAGAATGACCCATTAACTTGATGACCCACTGGTCCATACACTTAGAAACCCCGAAAACCACACAGTTGAGTATTTTATTACAAACCTGCAATGCGGTTGCATCGCGGTATTCACAGAAACAAAATATAGCACGGAGACACAAATTCGAATTAAGGAATTACAGTGAAAAGGAAAGCGCAAGAACTCTTTCGGAGAAGAAAATCGTAAGTAACGTCCAACCCCGACATTAACTTATGAAATATTTTCGTCACAGAGGACCTCATGAAAGTCGGTCATTTCTATTCTTTGATTGCGTTATGGCCTCGGGTATGTGTTATTCTGGCAGTCTCCGGATGAAAATAATGATCCTAGAAGCATTTGGCTTTTTCCTCTGCTTGTTATGATAGCTAGCGTTGTGCTTTAATCATGTGTGTGGTTAAATAAAGCACACTAGAATAATGTGTATGCTATTCAAACTTGGATACAAATTTGCAGCACACAGACACGCACTCGCGTGTATTCTTTATGTTCATGAAGCAGGTGGGATTCTGCCGATGTTTTCTTCGCCATGGAACATTCCTGAACGTCGTAGCACTTATAGAATAGAGAGAGAATGTGGTAGTGACTGCTGTCTCGTTGTATTAAAGACGATTTCTTTGTATATTCAAATTCAAAGTTTTGCCACCTCATCTTCTTTTAAAACAACCCTGCCCTCGAATGTCCTCTGTACAACAAGGCGGTCATTGTTTAGGTTCGCAAGAGATCCACAGTCCTTTAGAATTTATGCTGATACTTAAAAGATCGTGGAGTTTTGCCGTGTAAATCGGACAGACTTGAATTTTTAAAAGCGATGCCAACCCCACTGACATCATTGCCAAACGACGTGTAACAGAGCTGCTGTTTTATTCATGCGGTAGTTGAGTAGACAACACCAAGGTGTAGTCCTTTTATGTATTTTATTTGTTTTAATACTTTAATTTTCACATTTTTATTTTCGATTTCTAGACTGAAGCTATTTTGCCCACGTCTAGGTAAAACAGAATAAAGTTATAACTAATGACATCTGACCAACCGGGAGTACGGTACTTCTTTAAAGTTGTGGATAACGAAAAATGTGGTAAATTTCTAATTCACGTGCCTGAATATTTTTGAGCTTAGCTGATTTTTTTTTGTCTGGTTGTTTAAAGAATTAAAATAGAATGTGTCTCGTCTGCAGTTTGAATGATCGCTTGTTTTCAGCAGTTTTGATCTCACCCACATCACAAATAGTGAGTTGACAAATTCAGTGAAGTACTTAGTGGCAAATTTTAATGTTAGAAAATATATTCATTAATCTCTTGAGTATAGCTAAAAAAATCCACTAAAAACTCGATAAAAGATTTATGCTGACGCACGCTGTATCAACATTCAGCCTCATTATTACCAATCTGTTATTACCAAATACACTGTAATCGTTATTTTGTTTTTATTCATTCTAGCATTATGCAGTTATTTACTATCATGACGCAAGCTCAGGAAGCCGTTGATAGAACAAAATTTTTCATGTAACAAAAAGGAAATGTAAAAAAAAATTTTTTTTTTTTTATTTCATTTTTACTTTCTTGTGTCATCTTGGGTATGGTTTTGATTTGTAAGAATCCAAAAGAAATCGGCTGTATATAGATGAGAACACAGACGAGAAGTTAACGCTTCAAAATAATTCCTCCAAATTTTGTTATGATATTGAAAGAGAACCTGGATCCATTTACCTCCTAGTTTACAGCTCCCATCGCCTAGCGTTTTGATTTTGAAATAACTGGATTCTAAGACAGTTTATAAATCGCATGTTTTCTTCACCATTTATTTAATTCGTTTTTGTCTTATTTTTCATCATAGATATCACTGGATATTATTATCTCATGGTTACGGAGTTCGCAGTTACTTTTTATTGTTAAACCCTTTTATCCTCCTAGATAATCTCATTACAATATCTTGCTATTTTTTCTTAATTGGACGCCATGCCATTGAGTGACCCTGCCCCGCACTGTATCCCAATAGTAGCAAGGATGTAAATTTGGTTTTATTGACATTATAGAGTACAGGGTCCATTTAATTTAGGTATCTGATTCCAGTGAATATCAGTGTACTTCATTTTGTATTTTTGAAATGAATTCATGTTCAGGAATTCATTCTTCTTGGCTGACCCGGAAGGAAATCAGAATTAACTATTTATATATTCTAGAATGAATTTTAACTTAATATAAATAAGGCCCATATAGAAACAGGATAAATCGATCACAAAAAAAATATATATTTAATATTGACGTTTCTAGTTTCAATTTAAAAGTCAAGTTGGCTCGATAAGAAACGTTGAGAAATTAAATGGTTTGGGTAGAAATAGTTAATTGTTTTATCGTAAATGTGGTAACTACCTACGGTACTGCAACAGCGCTACATTGCATTAATAACACTTGGTAGTACGAGGAAAAAAAATAAAGAATAAATCCTGTAATGAATTCTCCCTCTTTTTCCCTAATAGGAGATCAACATGTGCGTGTAATGCATTTCGCTTTACGCTTGTCTGTAGAGTTCATAATTGCTGGACATGGGAGGATGTTTGGATAAATATTGGACTCGTTCCAACGCTAATTAAAACACCGAAACGTGTTACTTTTTCGTTACATCATTTTGTATTTTACATAATTTTCCATGACTGCCAAAAGTGTCTGGGTCAGCAGTACTACGTGTGTAGTTTTACATGTAAACAGTATATCAATAATGTCTATATATATATATATATATATATATATATATATATATATATATATATATATATATATATATATTATTGTGCACAAGGTCACCTGTTATGTTCATAATAGTAGTGTGCTGAGACACTCCATATTTTGTAATTGAGAACAACTTATATTTTAAATTAAATGACTAAAATACGATATTATTTTGCTCGTTTATTGCAACTTGGTAAAAGATTATCCCTCCAGATGATGACTTTGGTGGTGTTGGTCAAGATTTAACTAATTTTTCGTTATAGTAACTCTTTAAAATCTTATTCTACATTAATCAGAAGTCAGTCATCCAGAGGTAAAGACATAATAATAATAAATGAAGTTATCCGATTCATCCAAAATTGAATATTAGGTATCTAGATGTTTTATTTAAAATACAAACGACCAGTTACATAGTAGATGTTTGGAGTGGCAAACATTTATAATTAACGGTTCCATTGTATTTGTATAGCCAGAGAGTATAGGTTTGGCTTTACATAAGGCTCACTGGTAGCTCCCACTGCACAGTTTCAATTTACTGTGTATCCACTTAGGTATGTCTGCTAATTTATTCTTTTTATTTAACTTCAAAGCGTCATCATTTACTGTTTTAATTGTCAGATCCCTTGTTCCATGGTCTATCTTTTTCCATTTGTTTTTCTGGAAAAACTAAATGGAAGGTGTAATTCTGACGCTTGGTCTAGTGTCAAGCAGTTTCAAACTTAATGGCTACCCGACAGTGATTCTATATTATCGTGTCTTGGGGAGAAGCCTTTGCTGGAATTACGCTACCATTATCTCCATTTAATAAGGCAACAGGAAATTAACCAAGAATTATCACACTAATGAAGAGGATGTTAAAGTGATTAATCAATTCGATTATAATTGAAGGAATGAATATATGGTTTTCTAGTTTGTTTTGCCTAGTAACACTCACTTTAATAGTAGAATAGCACGCGCGCGCGCGCGTACACACACACACACACACACACACACACACACATATATATATATATATATATATATATATATATATATATATATATATATAAATTTATATGTATATTTATATAATACTGAAATCACCATGCTTGAGAAACAACTTACACCCAGCCAAAATTAATTTGTTAATCGCATCTTCCTTGGGCTTGGAATATGCATGGGATGACAGTAAATTTATCCCACCCACACACACACACATTATATATATATATATATATATATATATATATATATATATATATATATATATATATATATATATATATATATATATATATATATATATATATATATATATATATATATATATATATATATATATATATAATGGGTGTATGTGTGTGTGTGTGTGATAGAGTAAACAGGAATTCATTATAACAATACACGAGGGTCCTTGGGGTTTCGTTTTTCATTTTCTCACATTTGTTTAAAAGATCGTTTTCGCGCTCGCGTGTGGGGGGGCTAACTCGTCAGGTTTAAGTGTTCTACGATCGTTGTCCGTCAGTTCAATCCGTCTCCTCTATTTTCTATTATTGGTGATGAGAATATTCGGATTGGTATGATTAGCGATTGTGTCATGTCTTAATCTGCTTATAGCTAATTAATATCCTTAAACGTCTATTTTTGGCTAGTCAGTAATTGTAACCTCTCTTTCAATACGCAACATCCTGTATTGGTTGTTGATAGACCCCACTCTGTTATTGCGTCTTAATTAGTTCTTTTTCACCCTCTCAATTTTGTTTTATTAAGATTCCGTTTTAATAGGTTAAGTTACTACAGGGTGATCAAAAAGTCCTTTCGCACCTAATGTTTTATGATACGACACTTGAGTGATATCATAACCCTTAATAAAGATCTGGTTTATTATTTTGCTGTTTGATCCTTAATAAAAGCATTAATAATATTATTAAATTACATTTTATTTTATTTCAGGTCTTAATTAAGGGTTATGCTACCACCCAAGTGTCCTATCACAAAACATTAGGAGCAAAGGGACTTTTTGATCACCCTGTATTTCGTTCCAAAAACATTGTTGCCCAGATAAGATTTACCTCGATAATTTTGTTTCGATTTATATATATTTTGTTATGTAGATTACTAACACAGCTGTTGAGGATATGAAGTTTAATTTAATATTTATTATTTGTCACCTCTTGCAAATCATCGACGATTCTGATATTTTGAAGTATTTCTCCATCTGTTCTGTTATGCTGATACTTATAATGCGTTGAAAGATCTTTGCGCATGTATTTATATCTAGATGCATAAAGGAGCTGTCAGGTTTTCCTTCTTTATCCATTTATTTTCAGTTTGTCGGTGCTATATAGAAATATTTTTTATTATTGCCAGCAATGATCATTTATGTCCGCAAACAACTTGGAATCTCTCCTTCGCGTTGAATGTTGAAAAGCTATTTAACTACTTGAGAATGTTTTATGCGTCCATCTTGCATACAGTATGGGCAAATATTTTCTCAGATTCTGGCAAGTGGGTCGCCTTTGCAATGCGGCATTTTGTTTTCTCCGATTATGACCTCTACGGTGACCCGCATTTAGAATCTCCACCAAATTATCTTCTGTTTCTTAGAAAAAAAAAGTTTTCTTTTTCGGTAAATCACAATTTCAATGTTTTGAATTGCTTGGGCATCTGGTATTTTTGATTCCGGTCATTATAGGTTTGAATTACAAAAAATTATCTATTATATTATTCTAAGTATGTGAACGGATGATATGACGGTATTAAAGTTTTGGTGATAATGATGATCATAATAATAATAATAATATTTTTATTATTATTATTATTATTATTATTTTATTATTATTATTATTATTATTATTATTATTATTATTATTAACCGATTTTTTAAAAATTCTAGAATCAATTTACATTTTGAATGGTTTATCTTTTGCCAGAATAAGTGAAATCATCACCGTTAAAAGCATTAAAGTTAATAGTTCCTAATAGTAAACTTTCGTAGACATTCTGGAAACACTCGTTTTTAAGTTGTGTTTTTGAAAGTGGTTAGTTTTGTCTAAGGTTTTTATCAGATAGAAAAATATATCGGTCTGGAATGTGAAACTCTTCTCTTGCCGATTTGCAATTGGACACAGACATTTTGTTTTCTTGTGAAAGAGATCGAGACGGACGTTTTGTTAAATATTGACGAACCCGCCACTGAAGAAGAGGAAGATTGAACGTTTCAAGAAAACTAAAGGAAGAATGGCACAATTTTGGAGTGAATGACTTGAAAGACTGATCCATGGGGCCTTCAAAGTTTGACGAGTACAAGACCGAAAGACGAAAGGTAGGATGTGGTATTCCTTCATGGTATCAGATGTGAGTATTTCCTCACTTGCTTGTGAATGTTTCAGTACTGTTTCTCCTTTTCGCAAAGGGAACGGAGCATGGCCTCATTTCTCCCAAGGCTTTAGAGGATTACGGTGTCATAAGATACTTTACCACGGGTGATAGTGATTCTGCACGATCCCTTAAGAGGTTAAAATGCTCCAGATTCAGGGCCTATTATGTAAATCATGATCGTAATGGATTCCATTTCCATCCTCTGTGAGAAAGCTTGGCCCTGGCGCAACCTCTGTGCAAATAAAAAGAATAGAGGCAAAAACATTAATTATTATATATATATATATATATCTATATATATATATATATATATATATAATAGATATGTGTGTGTGTGTTTGTGTGTGTATGTTTGATGTTAAATCACGAAGAAATAAAAAAACATGATGATTATACGAACAAAGTTACAGCCAGTGTTTCAACTTCCCTTCGTTGCTGTAACTTTGTTCATATAATCGTTAGGTTTTCTATTTCTTCGCGATTTAAAATCAAATATATACAAATATATATGTATATAGTATATATATAAGATATATATAATAATATATATATATATATATATATCTATATATATATATATACCTGTCAACGGTGATAAACAAATGCTCATCGTCAGCAAAAGGCCTTTATATAATTTTGTCAGAGAAGCTGGCATAGCCTCACAGGCCCAGGACCGTATTATGCCATAACGGGTGGGGACAACATTGCGTGGTTTATTGCACTTGGTTACCTATATGCGTCGACACCATCTTTATGAGGAAACATTAGGGCACATATTACTGTATTTCACTGCACTCAGTTCCGTTATGTCCCCTAAATGTTTATAGTATTGCATATTGGAGTGTTTTATCTCGTATAAAATCTCCAAATGAGGCATATCCATTTTAGCCGTGTACTGTCTCATTCCCGCTAACCCCTCTGATGTACGGGCCGTAATTTATTCACAGTGAGAGCTGTTGTTGCCGCTGTAGTTGTTTTCAATGTTAAAAGGTTAGTGGTTTATGTTTAGAATAAACTTCACAGAGTATGTCATTTGTGTAAGTTTATTTTTTTCTATTTTATTTTTTTTACTATGCTATTTTTTGTACAATAGTTTCTTATCCAACAATGATGGTAGGAGCTTAGTTTGCTCTTTATTTTTGTGCTTGAGTTTGTTGCCTTTGATATCAATGAGATGTAGAAAATTTGTTTACTCAATTTTTATAGCAAACATTAATTTTCTATTTGTTTTTGCTCTTTATTTTTCTGCTAGTTTGCCTTACCTCATGTTGGTGAGTTGCACTAGCCTAGTTACGCTCTAATTTACTTTATTTAGATATTGCTGTTTTTCTGAAGATACGCTCTCCTCTGAGAGATCAAATGTGCCAAGACTCTAGAACCTATATTATATGTGTCCATAAGAAAAATATTGAAGAAACTTGAATAGGCTTGGCGAATTATAGATCGTTATACTTAGTTGTGTTGTTTAACGTGAAATCTCGGTTAAGGACGCTGAAAGTCAGAATTTTTCGGTTTCCAGCGAATGGATAAATATGTCGCTTTTCAAGCTCTTGCAGATGCTTAAAGTCTGCCGTAACTTCGTAAATGAAATGGAGCACACTTAGACAGTTCTATAAATCATCGTATTTGTTGTAAAAAAGATATTTTCCAAATCCCCTTTCCAATTATGATATTTATTATTGTATATAAATACTTTTAATTTTGAATCAGTTAAATACTCTTGTTATGTTTTTTATTTCTTGTTTTGTTACGCTGTTTGTTACTGAGAAGTGGAGGCTTTCAACCGTGGTGTTTTCTCGAGAGAGAGAGAGAGAGAGAGAGAGAGAGAGAGAGAGAGAGAGTCGATTTATCAACAAATGAAATGATGGATCACTAGTTCAGCGAAAGTATGCCATGGAAGGTTCGCTGACCAGGGTTCCCTTCGCGCCGATTTATGATACAACAACCCCTATATACTGTTATTTCGGAAGTTTTATTGAAAATATTACTGGTTTTAGAAAACATTATTTAAATGAATGCTATTCACAAAATTTTTTAAAATCAGAAGAATATATATATCTGCAATTTTAAAAATTGGCTAGGTATTTTGATGCAAAGGATATCTGTTGAAACTTTTCAAAAGTGCATAATTAAGAGTCCAGCGAAACTAAACTATCCAACAGCGAATCATTTTTCACTGCAGATTTGACGCCACAATAAAAATTATTGGGCTTGAGAATGAAACTGTTGTCAGTGATTATACTTTTTATTCCGATTTCTTCCGCGAATTCAATCGTAATGATTTATATGTACAGAAGTCTGTCTTGCTTTGCTTTCCGTTACCATTATGGCCTGTCTTGTTGGGTGGTGGCTTATGGTAACGAAAGATAATGAACTGGCCAATACTGAAGCCAAATTGGCAACGAAGTTGAATAACATTGATTACCTCTCGGTTCCACAAACGAATACAAAATCGCCTTTCTGCTCTTACATCCAACATGAATGGCAATATCAGAAAATCCGTCCTACGATTGACTTCGTCGTCGTTAAACTAGAGCAGTCTGAGCCTGATTAGATCTAGGATAGGTCAGAGTTGGTTAACCCACAAGTTATAAGGTGTAGGAGAAAATTAAACGTTTACTAGATTGCGAAACGTTTCAAAGATCAAGGTTCCCAAATGAAATCAGTAACCTTACGGATGAGACTAAGACACAAGAATATATGCCACAGAAAAATAACCCAGCTAGCCTTCATGCTAAATATCTGTTGGCATCCGTCGATAAGCAGAAAGCGACTTAGATTAATTTGGATGAAGACATTTTTCGTTTGTATTTTGGGAGATTGACATTATGTGTCGTTGTCTCGCGCTGGCGACATCATAGTTATTATCTAGTCATGAATACATTGAAACCGAATTATTTTACCATCGTCAGGAGTGGAGTATCATCGTATCAGTGACCAAATTACTTTCGAATCTTCATTAAATGTAGAGTTGACGTATGATTACACTAAAGCACAGGTTTTCTGCCCGCCTGTCATTCATTCTATAGTCGTTACTTGAGACCTTTATGGGCACTCAGAATCGATGGCAACAATAAACATTTCGCCTAAAATAATTCACATCATATCTCAAGATATCCTGAAGTCAGGAGGAGGAGCTTCCAGCACCGCCTCGTTCTAAAACGTTATGAAACCGTTTATGATTCTCAGATGAATGCACCCTGGATGGAGGGGTATTGGACAGTCCTGAGCTATTCCGGTATCGCTTTGGAATGGGAATCTCTCCAAAATGCCTATTCCAAGTTTTTCCAATCATCTCGTAAATGTTATGCAAATCGTAAACACTGGGAAGCAGTTAATGTCAGAACTGGTAACTTGTCTAACTGAAGGATTCTATGGCGGCCAAAGTGACGCAGTGCAGTTCTGGGATTCCTGCTGATCCTTCCCCATTTTCCTCACATCTGTTTTCCTCTTCTTTCTTCACATCCTTATCCTCCATCCCTTACTTCCAGTTTCCTCCTCCTCCTCCTCCCCTTTTCCCTTGTATCTTTGTCTCTTTGCTTCTGCCCTTCACGAACTGACATTGGATTGACTGTAAACAATTTCATCCCTTGAGAGAGAGAGAGAGAGAGAGAGAGAGAGAGAGCAGGATGCTGCCAAAGCATCGAGGACCAAAATCCTACGGGCCAGTCATGATTGTCCAATCAGTTTTCTCTCTTTAGGGAGGAAAAAATAAAAAAAACTAGGGATAGTTTCAGCAGATGCAATTACATGGTTCCCATGCCAATATATTTATGATTATTTTTTTTGCACGTTGATTTACATCGGTATATAATATATATATATATATATATATATATATATATATATATATATATATATAATATATATATATATATATATATATTTGTATGATGTATAAATATATAGTTATGTGTGTATACACACTATATACATACTGATTGAAGTCAACATGCGGAAAAAATAATCATTAACATATTGCCGTGGGAATCATGTGAATCCATCTGCTGAGAGGATTCATTTTTCTTTATCACGCACGATTTGGATGTAGATGAAAATGACATGCAATATGAATGTGAGTTTTTGAAGTGTTCTATACTTGCCGGAAATATGTACTGTAAGTCAAATATCCCTCCCCTATGTTTCAGCAATGTAATGCAGACGCCTTCTGTTGTCTAAAATCATATAAGCTCAAGGAACTGGTTACGTTTTATATAGCTGTCACGCTCTGATTATTGTAACAACTTTCCTTTTACCTGTTTAATTTCATTAGTCACCCCTTTGGCTAACCGTATAAAGACACTTACTTTTCAAGGAAATAAGAGCATTTCACTTATTCAAAGTGAGAATTATATTTTATCAATATAACATGTGTCTTCTGTTCCCACCCATAAATATTCCTGTGCTTTGGTAAGACATCTACTTTGTACACATTTGAGAACAATATTAAGATTTTTTATCAGTCACTGGACGCCAAGGTTCCGCCTGTATCCCTATTACTCAGAATTTTTTTTTTTTTATTCGCATCATAATAGATTTATGAATATCCATTCTCTCTCTCTCTCTCTCTCTCTCTCTCTCTCTCTCTCTCTCTCTCTCTCTCTCTCTCTCTCCGACCTACTAGGCAGCGCGAAGGGATGGATGAGCAACCTACTTTTTCGGCCATAATGTAAATGGGGAACCTTTCTCCATCCATTATTGCATATTATAAATACTGGACAGCAGCCAAAGCTTTGTCTTTTCCAGCTGTTAGGTTGGTTGCCTTTGGTAATGTCTTGGGGAACTGTCAAGAAGTTTATGCTCTGGCATTATTAGTGCAAGAGTCGCCTATGGTAGTCTGCACGTGGGCGTCGGTGTGTGTATACCTTCCTACGTACGTACAATCAAAATTGTGAATATTCATGATCATAAAATAGCACATAAAAATAATTATTTGCAAGAGAGAGAGAGAGAGAGAGAGAGAGAGAGAGAGAGAGAGAGAGAGAGAGAGGCGGGGTCCTGTACAAGTGTTGGAATATTTGGCTCACAGTCACAAGGTTGATGGTTCAATCCCAACATGGCGCCGTCCAGTCGACACCAGCGGCAGCTTGAGTCATGAAAACGGAAAGTGACTGATAAATTTTTCATGTAAGGATGAACTGGATCGTTATATATATATATATATACTATATATATATAGATATATATATATATATATATATATATAAAAAAGAGAGGAGAGAGAGAGAGAGAGAGACGAGAGAGAGAGAGAGAGAGAGAGAGAGAGAGAGAGAGAGAGAGTTGCCTCTTCAGTTTATCAGCAAGCCTAGTATCTAGACGGGAACCGATGAAGAAATTATTCTTCATTCACTGGAATTCGAAACCCTTTCCCGTATATTGAACTTCAACTTTTTTCCACGATGAACGGTCCATAGAAGCCCACACATATACATATACAAACATACACACATACATTCATTCATTCATGCATACATACATACTCTGTTGTATTGCACACTATCCGAAGTGCACCAATAGACAGAATCTTTAGAGAAGGAAATAAATTTGGGAAGTCGGCTTCTATACTTAGATCACGACAGATCGCAAAAGATATTGTATAGACGGTATTTTGTTAATATAAAAAATACGATAGTTTATTCAAAAGTAAAGTAAATCAGCAGCACCCAAGAATTAAATGTTTTAAAATTAGCACACAACGGTAGCCTTTTAACATGAATGCGGGTTTTGCCTGTTTGGGAAGGCAGTAGCTTCAGATGCTCATGGAAACATTCAGTGAAGCAGTGTTGTGTAGAATGATTTTAATGAGGTAAACAGTAACTGGAAAAGAAATGATTAGTCTCTGTTAAATGGTTTAAAGATCTCCGAACATTGTAAGAACTGGGAATGTTGGATTTGAAAAAAGATATATAGTAATAAAAATGGTTACACGGCTTGACTTGGCAAGGGGTTTGCAGCTTCTGAATTTCTCAGAGCGTTTCCTGTGGGAATTTCTCAGATTCACTATTTTCATCAAGTAATGACATTTGTAGTTTTGTCTTGTAAAGCGAGAACGTGATGAATAGTGTTTTGCATATTGTACTGGTAAAACAGATTCACAATCTGGCAGTTAAAGGTAACATTGTTATGTAAAGAGTTCGGTCAGTAGAGTGCTTTCATTTAAACCAATAATTATATTAATTTTATTTGTTTGGGGCATGTTAGGACATTTTGGAGTCTTCCTGTCGTATGTAAATAGTCTCCTGATAGACTTGGATGACATACACTTGTCAGTGCAAAAGTTTAAGTCAATCACGTGGGTAAAATTGTCAGAATCTTTATATTTTACAGCAATGTACTCCTAAGGCTTTTGGTTTAAAACTATGATGAAGCTTTTTCAGATTTTGGTTCTATTGATTACATATTGAATGTTGGAAAATTCCTGTTTTTATTTGAGAAACCATTCAGATATTTTCTTGAATCAAATGTATCGTTTACAGAATTCAGTGAGTAGGATGTAGTTATAGAGGATAGGAACGCAATGTGTCGCTTGTATATGAGTGGAAAATTCCGAGAGTTTTTTCCTTGAGGACTTATTTGCAATTTTGTATATAGAATGAACCTTTTTAATTTTTTCGTCATTTATTTGCTTATTAAATGGATGTTCAGAGGCCCCTGTTGATATACACCACTTCCAAAGGCCTTATTTTTTATCAATAAAAATTAATGAATATTCCGTAAAAGCTCCCTTACACTCGTATACAAAGAGGATTCATTATCACCCCTGACAGGAACTCAACCCTCTTCATTTTAGACCATCTTCATCTCAGGTTGATTAAGGACGATAATTTTACCATAATAAGCTGTGCTGCTTTACACATGTTATGCAATTAATATACAGAGAGAGAGAGAGAGAGAGAGAGAGACGAGATGAGACGGGAGATGAGAGAGAGAGAGAGAGAGAGAGAGAGAGAGAGAGAGATTCTTTTGTCAGAAGTTCGACGAAGTAACAGACTACTGCTGGAATGAAAATAATTTGGTTTTTGCTGTATATATTAATTTGTGCGTAGCGTATAATTACGCTATCCAAAGAGTGCTCGCGAAGAGTTTGTACGAGTGTGTTTTACTTAATCTTAATCTATGAAATACAGTATTCTTGAAAATATTTTGGTGTTCCTCATATACGCCCTGACAACAATCCCTTATCATAAAATTAATTTCATTATCTCTTTGCATGCATGTTTATAACCCGTTGACATCCTTTAAAATATTATGTTTCTTATTTGTATACCATAAAATGTTTTGTAATGTCTCGGAGCATACATATATTCTAATAAAGAACTTATTCGAGGACTGAATGTTTCTGTTTAAGTTCTCATTTTCACCAGTGTTTACATTTTAAGCGTCATATTCGATATCACCATAAATTTGTGACGATTCACATAATATTTAAGACAACATACCAATCCTAAAGTAAGAGAATATCGTCGGTATGCTCTATATAACTTTATTACTTTTGAATTGATAATCACTTTCATGTTAGGCCAGCAGGAAAATCTCTGGTTTTCTTGAGTCCTCCCGGTAACATTTTCTATTAATAAAAATTTAGTCCATTTTCTTTGGCGCTGTCATCATAGACTTAACAATATCGTGAATGCCTCCTGTCTTTCATTTTCCTTTTTCTTTTTCTTCATCTTATGCCTTTGTTTCTCGATTAGTAACAGTATTTTGGGCGTATTAATATTACTTTGAAACCTGGCTTCGTTAATCATCGACTGTCCATATCTTTATTTCTTTTAATTTATTTCTTTTCATATATATAGTATTGTTATGGATTGATTTTGATTACCGCTTCATGATTTTTTATTTTTTATCTGAAGCAAGTTTGATCTCTTTCATAATTAATTTTTCATGCTGAAATGGCATGGATGCTGTAATAATTACTATTATTAATGGAAAATGGTGTTTGTATTAGGCTCAGTTAGTGCTGTTTCTTGTATTTTATATCGAATGAAAAGTAAGACACTATCATGGCCTTTTCAGCCACATGTCCCTCTTTCCTCTTTGACCATGTTTGTTAACACCGCCCAGCTAGCTTTCTCAGCGGTAATCCTCAAACCATAAATTCACAATAAAACTTTGCCATCCTCACATTTGCATGCAACGAGTTCAAAAGCATCTTTGATTGAGGTGATAATCGATGGATTCCTTCTTGCGTTCACCTCTCCGGATGACACGAGGCAGTAATCTTGTTCAGAAAGAGGTCACTCTCCTAAAGGTTCCTTCCTTTTGTGTGCCCTTGACGACCAGGAAAAGGGGCTTGAGAGAGAGAGAGAGAGAGAGAGAGAGAGAGAGAGAGGGGGGGGGCGCTCTGCTTGACCTTCACGAACACGTTACTTGAGGAAGCTAAGAAAGGTCAGGCGAGCTTTTCAGGGTGGTCGATTCTCTCTCTCTCTCTCTCTCTCTCTCTCTCTCTCTCTCTCTCGTTTAAATCTGCATACTTTCATTATTTTGTATGTGGTCTTGGCTCTTATTTTTTTTCCTACTCGTAATTTTGAGTATTTTAGGAAAAGTTCACAAGTCTAGGTAACTTGATCGCCTTGTTTCGTTAACTTCAATTTTAATATTTTACTGACTTTATTTCTGTACTAAGAATGAGGCATTTTTAAGGATTATTAAAATTTGATTTTTTTTATGATTTCCCTTTTCCTTATTTTTAAGATTGTTAATGAATCTTCTTCCTTTCTCTTGCAAGCGTCGAAAATTGATGGATATACTATTTTAATTGTTTATTTAAGCGTAAAATTAGGTAATCTGATGAGTGATCTGACAGTTACATAGGTAACTCTATGTTAGCGTTATTCAGTCAAATAGCTTTAGTTTTATTTGATTTAATGAAAGTATTCTAGCATCCATGATGCTTTTCATTGTCTACGATATTAGGAGTATTTATAGGCCAAATATTCAGTCGTCAGTTTCTTGGATATATAGTCTGTAGTTCATTGATGGATAAAGGAATCTAAACGCTCCCCCAGCCTTTGGCCGGGAGGAAATATTGATAGAAGAAAAGCAGAATTGAATTAACCTCTCCGTTGGCTGTAGGAACCACGTTCCTGCCGTTTTCAAGCAGATTCTCCCCAATTTGATAGTTCTTGACTGTATTTTCCATATTTCCCGCTTCTCAGTCGCTATCATTCACACCCACCCCATCTTGTACGCATCACATACACATGTACGTTATATATATATATATATATATATATATATATACATATATATATATATATATATATAGATAGATAGATAGATAGATATATATATATATAATTTATACACACACACACACACACAGTTGGGCAAGTAGACGGAGCTACTCCATGTAAATTTAGTGCTGACCTAATTTCTCGTAACCCAATCGATCCATTCGTCCTAATGGTAATAGTGAGATGGCTGGAAGTAGATTTAGACCAGGTTTTATTTCGACGTGCTTTCGATGTATCTTGAATAAAATATTACCTATACGAATTTAGAGAGTAATGTTTCAACCTCTTTGTTAAAGGGGAACGTTTGAGGGCCAAGAAGAAAAATGAAGATTTATATACTGACCTAGATGTATATGGCTAGGGTTAGAGGAGAATCCATGCTTTTCCTTGTAACGCTTTATAATCTATTAAATGATTATACATAGCCTATTAAGAATTATATCATATTATGCCACTCCTTAGAGAACCTTCAAAGGGACCGGCTATTAAGTAATTTTCGGCATTAAGCCAGAACTTAAACACAGTTTATATACGCATCAGCTTGCGTTTGTGAGGATGTTGGCATTGAAGTCAGAGAAGCTTACATTGGTTATTTTCTCCCGTCACTTTCGTGGCATTTGAAGAAAACTCTTTCAGATTTCGGTATGTTTTTATCAGCGTTATGAAGAGAAAAATGAGGTCTAATATGTGATAATGAAATAAGGATAATGAGGAAAAAAGTTTTTTTTCGGGCACATTAAGGCAATTAGTAAAACCTGACGAGGATCAGTTTGAGAATTTCAGTCGAATAATTGAGGCTTTGTGGAGAGAGAGAGAGAGAGAGATAGAGATAGAGAGAGATGGTGGGTGGGTGGAAGGAGGGGTTGGAGCTTAGTTATGAATATATATATATATATATATATATATATATATATATATATATATATATATATATGTATGTATATGGAGCTTAGTTATGAATATATATATATATATATATATATATATATATATATATATATATATATATTCGAATATTCGAGTCACACACACACACACACACACACTCCTTAGCGGTAATGTTCTGTCTTTGACCTGACAGGCGCTCCATAGAAAAAGCCGAGCGTGTCAGTCATTTTGGAAATCAGGAGTAAATTGGGTTCGCACGAAAGAAAGGAAGTCCTGGGGAAGGAAGAATTATAGAGAGGATGGCTGGAGGCTATTGGTGATAAGGAAGGGATGAGAAAGACAGGGGGGAACAAAGGGAAAGGAAATAGACTTACGAATTAAGGTAGAAAGCAGCCAATTGTTTCTATGGCTTAGGTTATGGTTGGGAAAAGACAATTATAGAGAAAAACAGACATACAGGTCAGCGGAAGGAAAATAGAAACAAACGAAGAAGCAGACAACCGTTAATCTCAAGAATAGATTTGTTCACAAAACGATAAGCAGAAAGGAAATTAAATAATTTTGAAATTGTGAAAAAATAAGACAGATCTTTTAGTGAGGGCTACGTAAATCTCATAATTGACTATAAATTTCCAATAATGGCTTAGTTTCTCTCTCTCTCTCTCTCTCTCCTCCTCTCTCGTCTCTCTCCTCTCATCTCCCTCTCTCTCTCTCTCTCTCTCTCTCTCTCTCTCTCTCAACATACTTCGTTGAGGAACTGAATTTCATGAATACCGGGGCCTTAATGTTTTCATAACCAACAGTAATTTCAGGAGCATTATAATTTAATTACTTTCCTTTTCAAAACCGAACAAAGCAGTCAAATTGAAAGAAAACAACGATCGAAATAGGAAAGAAGTAGAAGTGATAGGAAAATGAAATTATTTTTAGATTTTTATTGGTTACTTATTATTCCACTTGAAGAAGACTTCAGCGATAGAAAACTTTCAGTTTTATTTTAGTATAAGATTCATTAGGCAATGGAAACCCATCTATTTCTTTGCCATATCTTTAGGCACAGTTTTGCTGTTGTAAAAACTGCAAGAAGTCAGGCTCTCAAAAAACTTATTAATAACATTTAATTACAAATTACACATGTACTGGAGTGACGGAAATAAACAGCCAGGTTATTCTTAATTTTAGAGCGTGCCTGTCAGGATTCATTTTGATAAAAAGGTATCAAGCAACTCAAAAGTATTCAATTCAGAAAATAGGTGTGCACCACAAATGATAAACCATAGAACTTTATTAAAATCATGATGCCCTCTGGCTAGTTTGTGACAAGACGAAACATGAGTTGAAAAGTTTAATAATTGTAAAGCTATGTTAATCTAACACGTTAACTTTACCGTACATTACGTTATTGTACTTTTCTAGAGCATTGAACCATCCAATATTTAAATAAATGAAGATTAGCTCTGTACTGATAATTGATAGGGCTACGGTGAAAAAAGTTATAAAGTTGAAATATTTTTCATATTGGGATAACTAATGGCTTTATGTTTACAAGTCAGTATAAATAGATCTGTTCTTCAGTAGATCTTGTATTAAAATCCTATTTAAATCTGAATATGATTATAATTAATTGGCACACTTTATCTTCATAGATATTTATACCAAAGTATGTTACCTTAACCAACTCGACTGATCTACGTTGACCTGTTTAAGGCAGAATAAAGGTTTTTGTGGAACAAATCAGACACAGTAATAGATATAAGAAGAGCTATTTAACATTATTCTAGCTTCCAGTGGTGACGTCACACTGACATTGCTTGTTTCTGCAGTTCTGTAGCAGGTGACCTCTGAAAAAACGCAAATTAAATCAAACCTAATGTATATTTCACTGAGGCACAATAATCGTAAAAATACGGAGTACCCTCTTGTGTTACATACAATTTCCCAGTAAGAGATTAAATATGCTTTAAAATGATGCCTTTACAGGTTAGATTTGTGGGTGGATTAAATTTTCAAACCTCAGTTCCCTTTAGCAGCTTTGGTTGCGCTGATATTTCTGTTTTATGTAGCTTGCATGAAAGGCCGGCCTACCTATTTCTATGCCTTCAATTTCAAAGATGACATGCATTTTGTTAGTAGCTCTGTGAATTGTATATTTTAATTCTTGCTCCGCCATTGTGGTTTTCGTTCGCCTGGATATCCAATCGCAGTTGATGTTTGCGCGATTTGTTAGATATGAATTCGAGGGAGCACAGAATATATCTGTGCAGTAATTATCCGTTTATATACTTCAAGGAGACAGGAAATTACTCTCCCTAATTGATTCCGTAACTGTAATTCTAAAAATGTTAAACGTTGCCGCTATTTTGAATTGACATTTAATTTAATTTTGCAGTTCATTGGCGATATAGTATTGGAATTATATATCATACTGTGTATTCTCATTATTATCTCAATTCAAAACTCGAGTAATTTATTTTCTCCTTATTAAATTTGAGGATTTTACTGATAATCGTTGCAAAAATTATTTGCATTTTTTCATTTGATAAGTCAGCGTTGTCATTACACATTTTTTTTTTTTTTTTTTTTTTTACTTTACTTTAACATAGCTTTGGCTTTTTTTTCCCGAAAAGATTGAAATGTGTCTTTCGTACATTTGTGGTGTAAAGCATCATGCATTATATTTGTCTTAAATTTATGTTTTAAACTACTATATAAATTTCCTTTTATATAGAATACATATACAAGCTGACGAGTTACGTTAGCACGTAAATTCACTTTCTCCTTGGTGACCTACCGACTCAGATTGTTGTTTCCAGTTCGGTGTAAGATATGTGGCGAATGCCGTTTCATGAGCTTTAAAGAGGACTTGTTTCTAAGTTATTATCGAAATAAATGTTTGTAAACCACATGCCCCAACCATATGGAAATATTATTCCGGGAGGAAAAAATAATAGTGAGAATAGCCTAGCGGAAAACAGTTTTCCTCATGGAGAATCTATGAAGCTTTAATGCATGTAAAATAATTTCGTAAATTTGATGCAATAATCTTTCATTGCCTTGTAGAATCTATAGTGGTAATGGATTCTTTTAATACTAATACATCCAGAAGTGTTTAAAGCAGTATTGTTCAAATCATTCTTTGGGCAGGAAGAGCAGAAATATTTCAGTGAAATGTGTAACGTGTGTGTGTGTGTGTGTATATATGTGTATATATATATATATATATATATATATATATATATATATATATATATATAGTATAATTTATCATAAGGAAGGGAAATTTACAGAGAAAAGAAATTTATTTCGTTAATATTATTTTCGAAAGTACGATACGACTAATTTTAAAGAAAATTGAATGTAAAATTTATCTTTTTTTCTCAAATACTAATTGGTTTCATAAGTGAATTTTGAACTGTTGTTCGCAGAAAATACTATATCTGAACTATGGTACGTGGAATATTGAACGCAATAAAACTTGAGATTATATATATATATATATATATATATATATATATATATATATATATATATATATATATAATCTCAAGTTTTATTGCGTTCAATATTCCACGTACCATAGTTCAGATATAGAATTTTCTGCGAACAAAAGACTCAAAATTCACTTATGAAACCAATTAGTATTTGAGAAAAAAAAAGGTTAATTTTACATTCAATTTTCTTTAAAATTGTCGTATCGTACTTTCGAAAATAATATTAACGAAATAAATTTCTTTTCTCTGTAAATTTCTCTTCCTTAGGATAAATTTTCTATTGATATGATAATGTTATACCATTTGCTCTTGCAGCATATCGTAAGATAAGTTTGGTACCTTTTCCATGATGAGCTCGTTAGGTATGAAAGCCTTGAAGACGAGTTCCCCTTCTAAGAGAAAGCAAATGAGATGACCAAGTAACCGTAACCGAGAAACCCACAAATATCTGGGATAGTTCTAAAGAAATGATCTTAGACAATCCTTGCGAGCTGATGTCATGTGCTGTAAATAATTCGTGGTCAGAATACTTAAGGTACAATGGAAGTGATGCCAGATTCAGAGTTCTCCCTCAGGCTCTCATCAAAATTTCAGAGAGGAAAATATTGACACTTTTTTCGTGAATAAGAAGGGTGAAGGGGCTACTATTATTATCAAAAGGGGGTCTTACGTCATACTGTAAATTAAAGTGGATAACCTAAGGAACCCCCAACATCGACTCTAATTGCGTAGTTTTTGCCTTCCTAAAAACTAGTTCTCAATTTTTATTTTTATTTTAGCATTGCCTTTGCATTCTAATTTTAGTATATTTTTGAAGTAGCATCTGTTCATATAATACTGCCGACGCAGTTTTATATGAAGAACGTTCATCGCTAAGTTTTAAAACTAAAGTAATGTTGTAGATATTCGGAAAACAACCCTTATATAATCTTGAATTTGTTTTGAAACTATGACATTTCTTTGACATAAATGCAACATTTCCTGTAGTATCACTAGTGTGATTATTTATAGATAATTGTTAATTGTTATATCCAATGTTGTGTTTTGAATATGTTAGACGTTCAAATTATTCTTAACCCAAATACACTCTTAGTGGTTTAGTTGCTTACTCAATTCCATAATAGTATTTTTGCACGACTTACCGTATGGATTAGAATAAGACTTGTTAAATTTCAGATGGACCTGCTAGTTACAAAAGTGGCGGGATTAGTCGGGTGGGTATATCAGAAAATTTAAAAATGTCGCTCAGAAACAAAGGAAGAATTTTTGTTGTAGCAATAAAACGTTTCTGCTCTTCATTCATAACTTATTTCTCCCAGTTTTGGCGGGCCGGATTCTCAGAATCGTCGATGAAATGAAAAACAGAGAAGAAGAAGGAGGAGGAGGAAAAGACAAAGGTTTGGGGGAGGAAAGTCCATCGATTTTGACAGCGGGAGACTAACCACGACTTCCAAGTACTACTTTGATTCAGAAGCACGATAAAGCCTCCAGTACTTAGTGTCAAAGTGTGGCGCCTCATAGCTGTTAGAAATGCGTAGTCTTCAGACAAAATAGTTCATAATTTTTTTGTATCTCATTCCCGTCCTTTATTATTATTATTATTATTATTATTATTATTATTATTATTATTATTATTATTATTATTATTATTATTTCTCAGGTGTTTTGAGTAATTACTCGAACCGACCTCGCGCGAACCAGCTTTATATTTAATCCGAGTTGGTTAATAAAATTTACTTGGTAATATCGAAAACTTAATTATAAGTTCGACTGCGGGGAGGTTTAGGAATTGGAAGCAGTAAATTAAAGGGAGAAAGAGAGAGTTTTATTCATATAACTGTTTGTGGCCGTTTGTTATTACTATGTAGACAAATATATACCATTATCGGTTAACTTGACAAAATGAAAGAAGGGGCCGAGGACATTACTGTTCTCAAGTCTCAGTTTTCAATTAGTCTGAAAATAATTATATTGACTTCCCGTTGAAGTTTAATTAGTATTCCATAGGAGTAATGCCAATATAGTTCCACACTCGTAAAGAAGAGTCGCCATACCCTGCTCTCCTTTAGGTACACAATTCAAAACTTTTGTTTGTTTTCTCTCTCTCTCTCTCTCTCTCTCTCTCTCTCTCTCTCTCTCTCTCTCTGACAAAACGTTCTTGGGTGAGGCGGAGACGTTACTCCGGCTATATTACGGTCTTTCAGAGACGTTGTAAGATTAATTCCAAGAAGACTTAAGATGATGTAAATGCCAAAGCTTCCCGGCGATCCTCTCTCTCTCTCTCTCTCTCTCTCTCTCTCTCTCTCTCTCTCTCTCTAGTACTTACGATAGTTGTTGTCAGTTTGGAGATGGTCGCGGCCATAACCTTGCTTCTAATTTATTCCGCTGAGATTCGTTTCCCAGAATCCGATTTATGAAGCGCTCGACACAAAGACATGTCCAACGAAGAAAAATAAAAGAGAAATATTTCTAAACTTTGCTCCTTAGGATCTCTTGTAGTCACACGTAACACCGCATGGTGTCCACTGTCTGATTTTTTCTTCTAATTTATGAGTTCTCGTTCTTTCAGCTGCGTAATATTTTTCTACCACTTTACTCTCAGTTCTCTCATTTTCCCCTTGTATTTTGTTTAGTGAACAGTTATTCTTTATGTACCTACTTGTATAATATTTTTAGCATTTTGTGGTACAATAAAATTGTTCAGCTTTGTGATAACGTTAAAATCAGCGTC
>NC_061093.1:44523735-44536235 GCF_015104395.2 Macrobrachium nipponense | reverse complement strand
TTGCTTTGTTGAAATCGGTATAATTATTTCCTTTGGTTTATAACCCCCCAGAAATCTTCTTTATCTTCAGAGTTTTTTTTTAGAGGCAGTCCATAGGCTTTTCATGGTTCAAATTTAAAATTCAATTTTCCAGGTAATAAAAGCGAACATTACGTATGTTGAGGGTTATCAAATAGCATTTTCAGTTTTGTAAAGAACGACTATCGAAACTAGATTGGATATGTTGGCCTACTTCGGAAGTAACATCCTGTACAATCTTAAATTGTTGTTACTACGGTTTCACATGATTGTGTAGTTCATCGCTGAATATGTATTTTTCGTGATTATCTTTGCCGTCAAAGCTTTATAAAATGGATGGTAGAATGGGTAAGAAAACATTTGAAATTCGAAAGGAATCCATAAATGAATAAATGCAAAGTTGTGTAACTTGTCACTTCACGAAGAGTATTCTTACTTGTTTATTTTACTCACTCTGGCTTTCGGGTGTTTGCATCTTTTTTTAGGGAGATTTTACTTTTTTACTAGAATTCATATCGTAGAACTGAAACTGACATTCAATCCAAGTTTAAAAACATTGCAGGTGTCACTTGGTAATTTTGTACAACGGTCCTTTTCCAGGATGATGAAGATGATGATGATGATGATGTTGACGATGATGATGTTAGTTCATCAGAGACAGAGGTTGTTAGCCTTCCATTGGCATGGTCGTGGTATTGGTATTTGTCTTTCGCATAATATAGGTAACAACAGAATTTGAACCAGGGCTCTTGGTCATTTTCAGTTGCCAGCATCTTTTCCTAAGAGACATTTCCTTCTTGTCTCCGCTGGTATTAAATCATAGTTTGTGGACATAATGAAAACTGAAAGCTTTATTTTTATAATAATGGAACTAAAAATGCATAATCATATTTATGCATTTACGTGCTTTCGTATGTGCAAAACCGTTTTAGTATATGAAATATGTGATTTATTGCAAATACTAACTCGATCACACATTAGATGCCGAATAGACTTGAACTTCCCAGAGTTCTGAAACATGACTCTCTCTATTTATTTTCCTAACTACGTCAGTGCCCCGCTCCACCTCGTTATAAAATTTTGAAGGAGACAGTCGGGGAGGAAGTTCTCCCGGTATCCTTGAAGTGGCTGCGTCTCTTCAGGAACAGGAAGAGTATGCTAATAACTCCTACGTTTTTCGTTCTGCTCTTTTTCATTTTCTCTTCATATTAACAACAAAATACACACTTTTCTACATCCGTGCTCGCCTTCTTGCATCTCTTTTTCGATTTTTTTTAAAGTGTTTAGGTTTCGTGAATATTTTTTCCCTTTTGTTTGAAGACTTTGGCTCCCTAATAGAATTTTGTTAAAATGAGTTTTTTTTTTATTTCTATATTACATTTTATTTCCCAAATTAAACAGTCTGATAAAATGCCTTCAGTTAAGGATGAGTTTTTGGTTATAGTTTTCATTTTGAATTAATAACCAGAGATTTTTTAGAGTAGCAATTTTATTGATATTAGAAAGATAGCTACCACAAGAGGGCACTCCGAAAATGAAACAATGGCCGACATTCAAAATCCGGGTACGATTAAGTTCAAACATCTTATGATGGGTAGAGATATCTTCTAGAGCTGCATAACGAATTTTCACACATACACTGGCGTTCCAGCATATTGATCTGGCGGCATTTACCCTTAGAATTCCACAAGTTTTGGCCATTAGAAAACTTTTTCTTTTTGAGAGTCGGAATGTGGGTAGCAGTTGCTTCCACACTAATTTGTTTTTGATAAAGATTAATTTGCCACGAAAAATGGGGATTGTTCCATGAAAAAGAATTGAAATATTTTCTTGTATTTCTGAAAAGCAATTCATTAACGCAGGTGCAAATCATTTCCTTTCCCACTTATAACTTGCAAATCTTTACTTCGTGATAGTAACATTAAACATTAACAAAGTAATTACTTTTTCAGACGTATTTTTTTTCGTCTTGCTCTATTAATAAATCTGCTGAATGGTGTTTACTAAAAAGACCATTGTTCTTCATAATTCATGGTGGCTGCCAAGCGGTGACTGCCGCAGTTGTCAGGTCGCATAACTTAATGTCTGTAAACCGGATCACAGTATGTTTTGTATCAAAATGACCAACTTCTGGGAATGGTGGTAGGTAATTGTTAGATATTGTTAGACATTTCTTCTGTTAATCAGAGTAGATTCTGTAATGCTGGTTTTTTTTTTTCTTCCTCCGATGCCGTTGTGGGAAACGAAGTTGATGAAAAATAGGTTTTGTTTACGACCGACAGACTTTTGGTTGTATATCAAAAGTAAGTTTATGAATGAACTCATAAATTGGTATCTGTGTTTTTACGGGTATATAATTTGCTTTGCGGTTTTACGACCGGAGTTAGAATAATGGTGTGTCTGCATGTCCGAGGTGAAGGAGTAAGAAGTTGTTAGCGAGGCAGTAAATGTTTGGGAGCAGCTGACCTCAACAGCTGGCGTCGGAAAAGAATTGGTGGTGGATTTGTGCCAACGACAGATTTGTTTCCGATGGCCTCCCTCCCTCCCTCCAGCATTCATCGCCGTCTTCATCTTCTTACTCCTCTTTTAGATGCGAGTTTCCCCTCACAAGATGAAAGATTTCAACCCTTTCCGCAATGGATGGTTATCTGACATCCTAAGTGCCCGTTTCCTTTCTGCTAGGTACAGTCATGTACATACATGCGCCACTCCGTTTTCTCTGTTGTGTGGTCAGAGTGCTGTGTATATATATGTATATATATATATATATATATATATATATATATATATATATATGTGTGTGTGTGTGTGTGTGTGTGTGTGTGTACGTACATTATAAATATCTTATGTTAAACTTATATATAGATACACACGCATTATATATATATATATATATATATATATATATATATATATATATATATATTATATATATATATATCATATATATATATATATATTATATATATATATATATATTTATATATATATATATATAATCATATATAGATATATATATATATATAATACACACACACACACACACACACACACACACACATGAGAGAGTATAAAAATGAAATTTATACCCGGCCTTGAAAACTAACAACTAGCATGTGTTACGTGTAGTATTAACAATCTTTTGGTGCGTGCGCTTGTTTTCCCATGCTATAAAAAGGGCTTCTATTTAGATAACATCTACAAATAATTTTTGTCAGTTTCAACACCAGTTGCCTGTGTAAGCTGCGCATCTTTATCTCTGTCAGACCTAACTAGCTTTTGCTTTTAGTGCAAGTAGTGAAAAATGAATGAAAAAAGTTCCATGGTCACCTGTGTATTTTGTTTTTTCCTGTTCCAGTTAGACATTTTATTTATCTTCCAAACTGTCATATGTATTTGCCGTTTACTTTCCAAATTGGAAACCCATTCACTTCTATTATTGAGCATACATGTATTCTCCATAAAAGAAATTGTTTTATTATCTGGCAAACATTTCGGCTAAAAATTTGCATTTCAATGTTTCTTGGCATTCTTCCTCTGCGCCATTTTACATACCGTTTATTGGGAAAATGTCCTGTAGTTTCATAACTTATGGTAATGAATATCGTGCCCATTTAAGAAAGAGAAATACAGCGCCGCTAAGTGTATTTGGGATTTTCGGGTGTTTACGTTTTATTTAACTGTTATCATAATATATATAAGAAAAGGATAATTGTTAGTATATAATATTCATTTTGATCCTAAATGTCGTCAAGAATAGGAAAATGAGATTGATGCTGGATTTTTAGTGCGAGTTATAAGGCTGATTGTAAGTCGAGTTGTAAAATACGTAAAACTATAAAGGTAACGTATTTTACACTGCTGAAGTATTATCTTTTACTACCAACAAAAGATAAGCTTCCTTTATGGTCATAGGCTTTGTCTGTTGAAATCTGTGTTAGCTTCAGACCTAATCTTAGCATGATACTTGAGGATCCTTCTCCTTTTGGAACGAAAGGATGGATTTCGTTTCCCCAATTCTTTTGTTCGAATTGTCTTCCCACGTTTCTTGGTCGATTGAGGTTCATGTTTCATTTTCGAAACAAACAAGCGGGACTTTTCTGGCTTTAATTGACTCGTTTAAAGAATGTGAAGTGAAAAGAGGTAACCATCAATTCTGTCTTTATTGCCCTCCGTTGGGAAGCGTAGGCTACCATTACGAGATAGATAACAACTATTACAACTTTTCCTTAGGGCTGGACAAGATGGTCTTGGGATGGACCCAAGTAGAGGAGCTTTTTCTCTATCTCTTGAGTTCATCTGTATTTTCATGAATTTTCTTTTGATTTCTTTTGTGATCGAACTATTTCTTCTTCTTCTTCTTCTTCTTCTTCTTCTTCTTCTTCTTCTTCTTAACTTAATTATTATTATTATTATTATTATTATTATTATTATTATTATTGTGGTTGCTGTAGTTGTTGTAAACATGCTAATATCCGTAAGGAAGAGACCCGAAAGGCTTCCGCAGAATAGAACTCACATTTGTTAGCAATCACAAAACGTAAAGAAGAAAATGACATAAAAAAAAACAAATAAATCACCATTATCATAGTAAGGTTTCTTGATGAATTTACTGCATGAGTATTAGATGTGTGTTACTGATTAATTGTGGTTTGAGAATATTATTATTAGTAGTATTTCACAGAGGAAAGTTTCGATATCGGTTCGCTTATTGCTTACATTGCGGCTTATGACTTGCACAAGGACTTCATAGGATTTGTCTCAAGTGTTTTTTTTTTTTCTTCAAAAGGCTTCATTTCATTTATTTGTCATGTCAGCGTCATCGGTTTTTTTTTTTTTTTTTATCCTTAAGCACGGTTTCTGATTATGCTAATGGAAGTAAAATAGTAGTATATCAATACTATCCATCTTGCTTCCAAGGCAATACCGTAATTCAGAGATTTCCCGTAAGACCAGTAAAATGACCTTGTACTAGGAAATCCTTGCATCATTCCCCCTTTCTTGAATTCCATCGAAAATATTAAACAAGTTGCCTTTGTTTTACTAATTTCGAATTTTAAAAGGGCTTTTGCTGTAAAAATAAAATACGATATATTTTCATTCTTTATAATCTGCTTAAGTTAAAATCTTTACGATAGTTATTACTATGCATCCTTCCTATTGTTGGTTTCCCAATGAGAATTACTCCGTACAGGTTTCTTCTAGGTAAAACCAATGAATCCTTGGCGTGGTGTGGCTGTCAAAGTGCCGTGAGTGATGATGAGCAGTAAGAACAAAAGTGTATCTCTCGCTCTGTCAGGAAGTCAGCGGCCACGGGCTTGCTTCCCACCAAACCGGAAATCGATTCGCTTGTCAACACAAGAACTACCGACTGACTACTCGTCGGGGCAAGGTCGTTCAAGATACTATTGCACATACTTTCCTTGGCAGATGGAAAAAGTTAGACGGAAAATGTTTTATGATAGATTAAATTGTGCAATATATCGCTTGATTTTTTCCTCTTTTTCAGAAATAAGCATTGATATTATTGAATATTCCACCGTAAATCTAAGATTGAAAGCTGGACTTTCACATAAACCCCAGTTTTTTTGTATTTGTGAAAAGATTTTAACCGTCAATAGCCATCTCTTCATATATCTTGTCTGGCTTTATTACCTAGAAGGCCAATCAAATAAAAAGTTGGTTGACAAAATGCGGCATACTGGAGATGACAAGAAAATATGTTTGCTTTAAGATTAGTCTTCGAAGATCAAAGGCATTCTGTTATTTACGAGTTTAACGAAAGGTTTAATCCTCAGGCTTTTATTTAAGGCGTATGTATATGTATTTGGCATTGTGCCAGAATTTATTTTAGAAATTTAGATTTCACTGTGTACACTACGTATTTATGGTGCTCAGATAACATATTCGGTATAAAGCTTGAAGAAAAATTTTATATTATTGTTTTTAGTGGAACCTGGTCTTACAAAGATTGGTTTATTGTCAGCTCTGCTGATGAGTTTTTAATGTAAAAAAGAAAAAAAAACTTCGGTGAAATCTATTGATCTTTTGTATCATAAAATATTTCTTTTTCTTCCGTAACGCTCACTCCTTTGTGTCATTACGTGTCTACGTGACTTTTTTTTTTATTCAATGTGTGTCTCCTCTCGAACGTTGCACAGTCGTGAGAGTAGACAGGCTTCCATCGTTTCGTATCAACCAGAAAGTAGAACGTTGTGACATTACACAATCAGATCTCCTCTCCCACACACCTGCAATATTTAATCATCGGTGAGAACAGTATACAAGGCCAAGAACTAATTATAAAATTCTCACATGACAGTACCACGCCAATTTATATATTAGGAGTAATCCAGAAAGAGACCGATTGTTCTGAATTATATGAAACTGCGTTTTTTCTTATGGATTGGTATTTTGTACAAATGCCACGATGAAAGGAGGACACATGAAACTATAATATGGAAGGCGACAAGGTTTTCTTTGTTTCTGTATTTTTTTTTCCTGGCGTGGCACCGTCCATAGTAGTGCATAACCTATATCATCTCTGATATTAGTCATTTGTAAAATGTATGCATTTTATATGCTACTGTGTGTGTTTGTGTGTTTATATATATACATTTAGTATATATATCCATGTCCTTGTAGTCATTGTTTTTGTTAAACCTTTTTGTAGAGCAGCAGTGAATGCTCTCTCGGTGTATATTAGTTATTCATGTAATTTATAAATTTTAAATTATTCAGTTATGTATATATATTAATATATATATGCATCATATATATATATATATTATATATATGTATATATATATTATATTTAATATAACGTACCTTACAGATACATACATTATATATATATATAGAATATATATATTATATAAATAACTGAATAATTTAAAATTAGATTAAATTTACACGAATAACTAATATACACCGAGAGAGCATTCACTGCTGCTCTACAAAAAGGTTTAACAAAAACAATGACTACAAGGACATGGATATATATATATACTAAATGTATATATATAAACACACAAACACACACAGTATCGTATAAAATGCATACATTTTACAAATGACTAATATCAGAGATGATACAAGTTATGCACTGCTATGGACGGTGCCACGCCAGGAAAAAAAAAAAAATACAAAAACAAAGAAAACCTTGTCGCCTTCCTTATTATAGTTTCATGTGTCCTCCTTTCATCGTGGCATTTGTACAAAATACCAATCCATAAGAAAAAACGCAGTTTAATTATAATTCAGAACAATCGGTCTCTTTCTGGATAGCATCTCATTCGCGTCATGGTCCGTAACAACGAATAGAAGTGACAGTAATTCTGACAAGCACACATCGCGTATTGTGATGAGATTCTTGTACCCAAAGAACCAGGACTTGAAACTTCAAGTTCCGTAGCCTTATCGGAGTTGGTCATATTCTGAGAGAAATATGAAAATGATCATATATATCTATTAATTTCTCCATTTCTCCGTTGCTGAAAACCACTGGTTCCATGTAACGGAAAAACACCATACAAACAAATAAAACAATCTATTAATTTCTGATCATTTTTCATGTCTGTGGTGTCTGTGATATGTATAGTTTTAAAGAATGCAACGTATGAAACCTTTGTTTCGTAGATACCATTTAGTGGTCTTCCTCCGTTTCCAGCTACTCCGTAAGAACAAATATGCCGATATCTGCGGAAGAACTGCAGTTTCATTTGTATCTGTTCCTAATTCACCATAAGTGTGTAATTCCTAACCAATCCCTTCCCTCCCTTTGGGATGAGGTCTCCACGTGGAGCTATTTCTATGAACTTGTTAGGTCACTTGACTCTTCCTAACTTACTTACAAGGAAAAATGACCGTTTCCCGGACTTTGGATGGACAGTAGATGGGATCGTCCATCGGCTCGATTGCATTCCAGTTTTGTGGAACTTATGGGCAATTGTTTTGTGAACGTGTTTTTTTTTTCTGGGAGGTAATATGTCATTCGTCATATCTTTTTACACAGACTATCGAAGGAATATTATATATATATATTTAATAATATATATATAGATATATATAAGATATATATATATTATATATATATGTATATATGTATGTGTGTATATATAATATATATATATATATAGTATATATATATATATGTAGATATATATATATATATATATATATATATATATAGATATACATATATATCATATTATATATATATATATATATATACATATATACATATATACATACATACATACAACATATATATATATATTATATGTATGTATGGTATGTATATAATACATACATATATGTATTATATATATAGATACATATATATATAATATATATATATATATATAATATATATATTTCAAAATTTCACCAATTCAATAACATTAAAATGTGAACAAGCGTCGGTTGGAAGACTACTTAAATAAAAAAAAAAACCTTAAACATTGGCTGGTCCTTTAGCTATACGCCTTTTTCATGTTCGTTTTTCATTCAGGAAGATCAACGGGTCCATAAAAGTCGGCTAATCAATTACGGATTCTGTCTTTTAAAACATGGATTTAGCCATATCGATTTTCCTGAACCTGCCAGTACTGGATGTAAGCAAATACGCAAGGAAAAAAAATCAGATTTAGAATTAATGGGCGCCCCTCCTTCAGACATGGAGCATTATGCGTTGTTGAGTTTCACAATATTTATATACCGAACAAATACAAATTTCCGGGAAAGTCCCGTCGAGTAAGTCGGTGCAGGTGTGCTGGCAGTCTGAGTGGAATTACTGGGATGGCGGCTGTGGATTAACTGACATTTTAGGTAATTCCAGAAAGACAAATTAATTTATTGCAACTTCTTATCGCCGGTGCCACTTTTCCTGACAGGGTTTTATTTTTTTTATATATATATAAAAAAGACCCGCTATTAGGTCTGCACTTCGATGAGACTTTTGAGCGAAGCCTTAAAGAAATTTTTTATTTTTTTTTTTTTCCATAGATTTTGTAGCATTGAATGGAAGGATTACCTCATGTTGGCAGTGACTGTTGAAAGGTGATAAAGCGTTATAGTAGCAGGTTACTAAAGGTTTGAACATTGTTCTTGACTGCAGACACTTTTAAACGAATATTTCTTTTCTTCATTGTTGGTGGTCCAGCGAAAGATGAAATGTCACGTTTTCTGCGTTGAATAACATATATAAGATTTATTTTTCAGCTTGATTCAAAGTCATGTAGCCTCGGAAAATTTAGGTATGAATCTATCCCCAACAAAGCGTTGTTTCGTTTTTATTCGTCCTACGCATTGTGTAGAACTTTCTTCTAGTATTTATAATAATAGTTGATAGATATATTTTCTTTATTCTTCCACCAATCATTCCTGGTGATTGATAATCACTGTCGAGTTTTGCAGTTTTATTTCACTTCTGTCATTGAACAAAATTTTTTTTATTAACCATAGATACTTCATTTCCTTTTTTAACGCAGAAAGAAATGATATTCAAGTTTGGCATTATATAATTATATATATATATATATAATATATATATATATATATATATATATATATATTATATATATGTGTGTGTGTGTGTGTGTGTGTGTGTGTGTGTGTATTATATATATATATATATATATATATATATATATATATATATATACCATATAACACACATCTATAAAAAAATATATATATATATATATATATATATATATATATATATATATATATATATTATAATGCGTGTATGTACATACATACATACGTACACATATAAGGGCCGGAGCTGAGTCTCAAAGTGTACACCATGAAGGAAGTAATAGGGAAAGGCATTGTCAATGCCAACGTTTCGCGACGAATCCCAAATTGCGTTTTCAAGGCTATAAAATCCAATTTGCCAACATTAATAATTCAAAATGATTTATGATGATATGCTATGGCAACATCTCTTTATGAAGTAAAAACATTCA
Source organism: Macrobrachium nipponense (assembly GCF_015104395.2). Lineage (NCBI taxonomy): Eukaryota > Metazoa > Arthropoda > Malacostraca > Decapoda > Palaemonidae > Macrobrachium > Macrobrachium nipponense. The sequence continues at coordinate 44,526,243 of NC_061093.1, read as the reverse complement.
CTGGTAAACAACACATTCAAAGCCAAACTACCTGTATAAAAGAAAGAGCCAGGCTAACTTAAATGCATAAAAAAAATAGAGTAAGCAAACCAGTTGCCCAAGCCAGGCTATAAACACTTACGGAAGACGTTTGCGTGTTTAAGGATGCCACAGTGTTTTTATGATTGTGGATTCTAAGATGGTTATGTTTGTTGTTCTGCACTTGGCCTGAAATGGAAAAATCCTTGCTGTCAGTCTAAGTTTTACATAACTTTGAATGATTACGTATATTTCATTGTTCAGGTTTAGATAACCCGCTACCCTGTTCTATGGCTTATACCCCTGTGGAAATTTATGCGTACCTCGACAGCCTGTTCGTGCATCCTACATATTATATTCCGTGATCACAGCCCGGGGAAGTGTATTTGTATACGACGACGGACGAAAGCAGACAGAAGACTGAGTCGTTCTTTGAATCTAAACAGAGACCCTATTGTTAAGGGTAAGGGTTTTTTTGCGACCATTTTAAAATTTTAGATAGAAAACTTTTATGAGTAATGGACGTCCATTTATATATATATATATATATATATATATATATATATATATATATATATATATATTATATATGATATATATATATATATATATATATATGTATTCATTTACATATATTTATAAATATATATTGTGCCTTTCATATCCTTTACATTCCTATAACATCTACCACAAGAGAGACCCTGTTGTTAAGGGATTTTTTTGCGAAAATTTTTAGATTTTAAATAGGAAATTTTTTTTTTAATAATGGACGTGCATTATATAATATATATTTATATTTGTATATATTATATATATATATATATAATATATATATATATATATATGTGTGTGTGTGTGTGTGTGTGTGTGTGCATGTATGTATGTATGTATGTATATTGTGCCTTTCATATCCTTTAAATTCTTATAGCATCTACCAGAAGATTCAGCTTTTTCAGTTCGTCGTCATCTGTTTACCTCGACAGAACCTGCTTGAAAGTAATTTCCAAAAGTAAGATTGTTCGGAAAACAGAAATACCTTTATCTCTTTAATCTTGGAGCGTAAAAGGAGCGGAGGATGAAAAACACCACTTTCGCACGCAAATTTTGCCTTTCCAGTTCATGGTATTTCTTTGCATTCTAGCATCATTATTGAGGAGTCTGGTCGGAGAGGCTAATCCCCCTTTCCATCTCCGTGTTTTCCTGATTCTTTGTCTGATAATTTGTTTGTGTATGTCCATGGAATGTTATTTTCCGTCTTTTAACGATTTCATTCAGGTATGTGTCAAAATTTGCAAACTTTAGCGAGAGTTCTAAAGTTTAAAAAGTATCCTTGAGATGATTGTCTAAGATATGGGGTCTTTGTGATTATCGTGAAATATAAATAGGATTATATCAAAGTTCAAAAATGGTGGTTGTCACTTGATTGCCATCACATTACGACGAGTGCAATAAAAGCGTTTTTACAAAACAACTTTGGATTTTGTTGAGATGGTTGCTAAAATTCCAAAAGTTTCTTTAAGTTATAATTTTTTTTTTAGTGGGTGCTGTAAATTTTAGTATGTCTTTGGCGTGGTTGTAAAACGATTTTTTTTTTTTTTAACATGATTAACGAATATATATTTTTATTTACGTTTACTAAAAATATGATGAAATTGTTATTGTAAGTAAAAGGAGTGGATAACCTTTAAAACCAGTGATACAAAATGAACCGTAGAGAATTTCTCCTCATGAACTGATAGACATTGTACTACTCCATGGCTTAAGCTCTGGTTGACTTGGCTTGATTTCACTTTTAAAACTATGTATTCCACTCTACAGAAGGAACAGCTGCATGCGTTAAGCTTTATCGAACGTTCGTAATCTGTTAGTGCAGTGTAGGCTTCACCCCTCTGTCATTTCTATATTCTTGTCATGACAGTCGTCGTGAGTTGTTATATTGTTGATGTACTGTCTCGGAAGTTGTGTTGGGTTTTATTCAGCATCATTTTCAAGTTTAGAAACTTATGTTGGACTTTCTCCTCTCTTGCAATTTTTTTTCCACCTTCGGTTCGTATTTCATACCAGCGCTTCATATATAGTACAGTTAATTACTTTTGTTCATTTCTTTCATAGATACCAGTAATTCATATTTGCTTTACAGTTTTCATTTTGTTAATATTTTATATTCATGACACCGTTTCATGAGTACATTACATCTAATTCATTGTATTTTTTTTGCATTTATACTAGTGTTTTATAATTACCTTATAGTTATTTTTTCCCATTTATTGCTTTTAACTAGGAAATATGAGAGTTTGCAATTTTTTTTCCAATACCTACCCTCTTGTATCAAACCAACACTTATTTTTAATCGAAACATGAGTTTCATGCTTCGGCTGTAGCCTTACGATTCGTCTTTCATAATCATTGGTCGATATTTTCTCAGGACTTAAGTTTCCCCGTGTACTTCTATTCCTACGTGTCGTATTTCATACCAGTACTTCCTATCAA
>NC_061093.1:44516235-44521235 GCF_015104395.2 Macrobrachium nipponense | reverse complement strand
GTGGGTTCGACATTCACTTCACACATTCATTCTTGACGCGGGTTTTTTTACAATCTTCTGAGATTTGTTTACTGACCTGTAAATTATTCGTGTTTTTGGTTTTTGCGTAATTTTTCATTTCCCGAAGGGTTAGATAATTAATTTTAGAACGAAGTTCCTCCCATTCCTTTAAATGCAAATGCATACAGTGGCAGAAGTGATGTTCTGCAGATTAACTGTCTTCTTACGTACTTAATAGGCTTCTCTGTGCTAGGTACGTATACGTGTCCCTCCTTGCTCTAGTAAATCCAACATGACTCTCTCTCTCTCTCTCTCTCTCTCTCTCTCTCTCTCTCTCTCTCTCTCTCTCTCATATTATGTCATCGATCCTTTCATGCCTATAAACTGGTCTCGTCTGGCAACTGTTCACGGCGTGAAAGTATTTTTGTATTCAGGTTAACAATATTTTGATCCTTGCATATTTTTGTTCCTTTGAAACAGATCTTTTGATCTGGGAGGTTCCACGTTAGGGGGTTTCATCTTTACATAATTTTGAGCGAATTTCTTAGTGTCATTTTCCACATTTTTCAATAAGCGGATTAGATTCATTTCCACACCTGACAACGTATTCTTCATTTTATTTTTTTTATTGATAACAGTATTACAATAATACTTAAAGTTGTATAATATGCACTATTTAGAAAGTATTTACAAATTCTGTAAAGGTGTGTTCACTTTTACAGCATCTTGGTAAGACATATTTGGAACATTTAAGCTTACATCGAATAGTGATTATTCTGTAGTCATTTTTGTGAACTTAATTAGGTCGCCATATTTTCCTGTTTGTGTGTGTGTGTGTGTGTGTGTGTGTGTCAATTTTGTTGACGCTGATCAGTTTGTCCTTTTCGTTTTGAAAGTAATTATTTTATTACCATCATATCTATAGTAGTAATGCACAGATAAGAAATGAAAAATAAAATTCCTCTCTTCATTGTTTCGCTCTTTGTAAAAAGAACCCCATTTCTATTCCTTCATTCCCAGCATAGTCATGCGTCGTTTCGAATTCTTAATTAGTGACGTGACACCACGCTGCTTCCCTCTATAAAGTTTCTCACGACGGTAATGGAAATACATGCTAAGGCTCCTCGGGAGGGCGAGTTTTGGAGGTGCGAAGGGTCGGGGGGGGGGGGGGGGGGGGGGGGGGGGGTGGAATGGGTAAGGATAGTCGATATAGGAAAGAGAAGAAGGTAAAAAAAATGGAAAAGTATGGTCAAGGTACGGAGAAGGAATAGGTTTGGGCCACGCTGTTTAGTGCCAACTTAGGTGAGAAGAGGGCAAATGGCACAAGAGCTTTCAACTTTTTGGGGAGAGAGAGAGAGAGAGAGAGAGAGTCCAGTACTTGAGGGGATTATGAGAGAGAGAGAGAGAGGAGAGAGAGAGAGAGAGAGAGAGAGAGAATGATGACAGTTGGGAGGTGGGAAACCTATGTCGTTCAGTTCGGTAACTTCAAAGTGGAATGGCATAACTGGTGTGCAATATTACAGTTCCATGTTTGTAAAGTGTCTCTACTTATTTCACTTTGTTTTTGAAACTTTTGGTTTTGTTCGATTTACGTCGCAGAGGTGCTTTCAGGAATGTTAAATATCCATTAACTTTTGCGTAAAACAGAGACAAAGAGGGTGCAAGGGAATTGATGAAAGTCCAAGAAATCGATGGACAGGCAGATACAGAGACTAACAGATATAACTGGAGGAGAGAAGAGAGAGAGAGAGAGAGAGAGATGGGGGTTTATAAAGCAGTCCTCTCCCTATCTTCTCCTCCTCCTCCTCCTCCTCCACTCTTGGCTACTGACGAATCAATCTGAAACGGGTTCAAGTTGGAGGTACAGCAAGGCTCCACCCACTTCTCTCCCTTTCTCCTTCCACCGTCGTCCCGTTTCTCTTCCTATCTCTATTTCACTTCCTCTCGTGTACTCGTTTTCTTCCTCGTCTTCATTATGTCTTTTTACGCTTTCACGTTCCCCTTTGTCTCTTAACCCTCCTCCCTCACGGGTTACTACTCTGCCTCCACGCTTCTGTGTATGTATGTGTGTGTGTTTGTGTGCGCTTCACTCCCCCACATGGCCGTAATCCCTGGGTCCACCCCCACCCTCCGCTCCCTGTCTGGCAGAAGCGTCCCTTCCCGAAGGGGGCAGTCCTCCTCCTCCACCTCTCGGTCCCTCCTCCTCCTCCGCCAGTGTTTGCAGGAGAGGGAGAGAGCGTGCCGCTTTCCCGAACGGCTCAGAACCCCCGACGCCGCCGTTGCCTGGTGGCAAACTCCTTGCGCCTCTACAAGTGGCATTTCGTATGCTTGGCCCCGCCTGGTGGAGGGAACAGTGGAGATGCTTGCGAGTCCTCCCAGTGCTGGGAATCGGGTCTCCTTCTTGACAGAGGGAATGTGTTCGCGACGACGACGTGCTGCCTCTGAGAGCTGCTTGCTCTTGCTTGCGAAGTTCGGGTGTCATTGAAAGAAAGTGGAAAGTGATCAAAGAAAGATTTCACGAAAGGTAACGGAAAGTAGTGTCCCGTGTCGTGGGTTTTTGTTTGTCAACAGAATCATTTTTGTACGCTGGCGAGAAAAGTTGGCGTTGGTGTTATTTCTATATAAAGAGCGAGATGCTCGTCCACAAGTGTGGAAGTTCCCCCGGACTTTGCATCAGCAGTGCAACAAAGACGGCGGAAGTGAGAATGCACAGGTCCAGATAACCACAAATATATTACCAGTATATATATATAAATATATATATAATCATAATATATATAATATATTATATTATATCATATTGATATATATTTGTATAGACATGGACATTGAAGATCGAACACAGTAAGAGGGCTTGATCGAAAAATTCTGAGGTATCGAATGTCGCTGCATTAGGTGCATTTGCATATATGAAAGCACGGAGGAGGAGATTGAGGGCTTAACTGTTAGGAGTAGTGTGAAGCCCCATTGTTGAATTTCTAATGATGACAGCAAGCCCATCACCTAATATATTTCATGGAATATTGTGAGCGCCTTCGTTAATAACCATGTTTTTCTTTTGGACGAAAGCCTGCAATGTGCAATGATAAATGTATATTCAGTAGGAATAAAACTGAGTGTATCCCAGAGAATTGCTTCCCCTCATTAAACGAAAGTTTTTGAAAAGATGTGCATTTATTTTATGTGTATGTGTATGGAGATCTTTGACCGCATATGTTTGTGCATAATATGCTGCAAGATTAATTTTTGAATACGGAATAATTTAGTAGCTTTATCCCACACTCATATCACTATTGCTGTTACGTTGCTACTCCCGTGGCACGAGACGCTGTGTTGAGGTAACTAACGTAAGTATACACCAGTCGCACAAATTTCATTTAGAAATGAATGTGCTAAACGTATCTAGCAACATTATTTTCCTATGGAAGTTATGGCCTTAAGTCTGCTACAGAAGGGAGAGTTCATGGAGCGATAGGAAGTAGGGAAACTCTCCTTGTTTTGAAAATCTTTCATAGATCTTGGGGCATCATCCATAAAGATTGAGAGTTTGGCAGTAAGTATTTTTTCCTGTAAGGACTGTATAGTGTATTGCTCTTAGTAAGAATTTGCGTCTCCGTGAAGTCTCCGAAATCATCTCAACCACTCAGAATAGGTATTGCATAAGATTTGTGTGAACCGGGTTAAAACAACCATCCTGATATTGCCGTGAACAAGAGATTTCATCTTATGCAAGCAAAGTCGCAATCTTGCAAAACATAGATTAGTGCACAAGTGTGCTTCCAACAGCTGTAATTTAGGTCAGAAACCTGACCAAATTCCGAAGGAAGTTATGAGACATCGTCAGTAAAAGAGTCATAGAATTAGCGGAAATGGCGCGGATATCCTTCTACGACCATGCAGGATTTATGAGCAAATGAGATGTATTAAAATTTTCTGTCTGAAGATAAAGTTATTTTTTTATTAACTTATTGATATATTTTTAATTAATTTTAATTTATTTTATTTTTTGCCTAACAGAGAAACCTGCGTTTTTCAGGCAGCATCAGGTTTCCACACTCAAAATACTTTAATGGGCGTATGCCAGCTTGAATATAATCAAGATTGCATAATGTTTTATCAGCGATAAACATAATGACCGCCGAATACACATTAAAGTGGAATTTGAAAATTTATCATTAAGGAAGTAATTCATTGGTTTTTGCTTGTCGGGTTTTTCACTTGGAAGGAATTTTTTTTCAGTGATAATACGTTTTTCTTCAAGTTTCACTTATGACTGAGGTATTAACCTATACTTTGTAATAGATATCAGTCATCTCTTCTATGTAAATGAGATGTGAGCAAGCATAGGAAAGTTATCCCATAGTTTATTTGATGTCTACTAACACACATGTATATATATATATTATATATATATATATATATATATAATATGTATATATATATATATGTATGTATGTATGTATTATATATTTATACACACATACATACATAGTACATAGAACCGTTTTGTCTTTCACATTAGGCGGCAGAGTTAGAAACCGTCAAATTAAACTTTCCTGAAGGGACCTTTGTGTAATTGCGAATAAAATTCCCTTGATTTAAAATGAATGATTAGCTGCGAACCATGTAGGTTACAAATGCAAGTGAGTAAAAGGCATAGACTCTCTCTCTCTCTCTCTCTCTCTCTCTCTCTCTCTCTCTCTCTCTCTCTCATCGTCGGAATTCACTGGTGCCAAATATTGCCCATATCCGAATGCCATGCAAATAGTCATCATTTTGTCAACCCCAGCTATTTCCCACCACGTGCCGTGGACGCCTACGGCTAACATTAATAGCATTAAAGGAAATCCTTTTCTCTTTGAGCCTGACAGATTACTACTCCGTATAGCACTGAATTGTACAACTTCACTTGCCCTCTCTCCTGTTTTTCATTGTATTTCAATTACACACACACACACACACACATATATATATTATAAGTAATATACATATATGTACGT
>NC_061093.1:44458735-44511235 GCF_015104395.2 Macrobrachium nipponense | reverse complement strand
GGAAAGTGAATTGATTTAATTTTATGGATGTATAGAAGAAAAGAATTTCTTTCTTTCCTTAACGTCTTTTCTCAAGGTTTTCATTTTGTTCATGCATTGTTTTTAAAACTAATGTGTAGTAATTTTACATTTTTTTAATATTTTTCTGTGAGGTTGCTTAAAGAGATAAACTATGAATACACAAATATGGGGATGTTCATTAAAAACATTAATTTGTTTACAAGTGTATATATACAGACAAACAAACACACTGAAAATTAATTATAATATATTATATAATATATATATATATATATATATATGTATGTTATTATATATAATATATATATATATATTAATAATTTAATATTATATATATATTATATATATATAATACACACACACACACACATATATATATATATATATATATATATATAATATTATATACTACACACACACACACACACACATATATATATATATATATATATATATATTATATATATATATATATATATTTATATACATATATGTTTACACTAGTATATATATTTTGTGTGCACATAGTCGTTATCGTTCTTTTTTTACGACATAATAATTATATAAAAGATGCTACATATTAGTTTGTTACCTGTGAAATGCAAACACGCATTTTATTCATAGAGCAGTGCAGTCTTGACCTCAGATTTTTTGTTACCGGAGAAAGAGGATGAATATTTATACCTGTACTCTTTGAAGGCCAGTGATATACCTCTCATTCTTCCGCAAAACAAATTCTTGCAGTTATGATGAAAGATGCAAGTTTTTATCTGTTTCTCTTAAAAGTGTCTGAGTTCCAGTATCTAATATATTTTTACAAGGACGGATTTAGTGGGAACACAAAGAGATTTCGCTTGATTTTAAGGTTTTGTGCATATTCCACTCGTTTCTTAAGTCTGTTGGAATGATTAAACATATTTTTATGATTTTAGATTATCAACTCACCCTGAGAAAAAAATATATTTTCAGTTATTATGTAGATCTCTTAAAATTTAAATACAGCAAGGATTTTTGATTGAGCAATTCGGCCTTTTGCAGTTTCTTATATATAAGTGTATTTCGTTTTATCTAAACTCATCAAGTGAGAAAGATAAGTATCTGTGTTGCCTCACATGATGTAGCCGTGCACCTTCGTTAAGAGTGTCAGAAACCGACGCCGGTCGGGGTTAGTCACTCCGACACTAAATGGACGTGGATTTTGAGAAAGTTAATCCTATGACCTTTCAAATACATTCTTTGGTTTCATTAACGAAGATTCATGTAGGGTTTCACCAGTTCTTGGGAATATTTCGTCATACAACTCCGTTCTAGACAAATGATGTTTTTATCTGTGTGAAGAGTTTTATTGCCTAGTTATTTAAAATGTGAAAAGAAATCTCCCTGTTTGGATAAACGTTTACAAATGGTTGGTGCGGTGCATGGCTATATCTGAAGACATCATTTGCATAGTTCGTAGTGACAGCTATTTATCTTGACGTCAAGTGATGAGTTCGTCCATTCACGCCCTCCCCCTCCCTCCTTCACAGCCGTAGAACTCTTCTCCCTACATCGACGGTACCACGGGAATAATTATTCGTCTTGCTTGGGAGTGCCAGGCTGCCTGTCAGCTGCATGGTTTAATATAACGTTGCGACATTACTCAAAATTTTCCCTCCCTTTTTGTTTCTTGATTGGTATTTAATAATTCAGAGTCGCCTTTGAGGGCGCTCAACTTTGCCTTTGAATCTTTCAAGGTCTGTATGAGAGCGATATCCTTTGTCATGTTAGTGATCCAAAAACATGAATACATATTGAAAGTGCTGTTTCTCTCTCTCTCTCTCTTATTTTTGTCTTTTGCAAAGCGTCGACGCCTTTCATACCTGCTGGAGCCTTTAGAGATTTCGTTGCCCTTTTGTTTCTGGTGTTTGTTTTCCTCTCTCTCTCTCTCTCTTCTCTCATCTCTCTCTCTCTCTTATTTTTGTCTTTGCAAAGCGTCACGCCTTTCATACCCGCTGGAAGCCTTTAGAGATTCGTTGCCCTTTTGTTTCTGGTGTTTGTTTCTCTCTCTCTCTCTCTCTCTCTCTCTCTCTCTCTCTCTCTCTCTCTCTCTCTTAGGTAGGTTTGCATTCGTTTCTTCAGAGTTGATTACTTGGCTTTTTTTTCCTGAAAACAACAGGCAGTAACACGACTGTTTGTGAGTAGCTGTTTTGAAGAGGTAAGCTCATGTTCGTCTGTGTTTGAGAAGAGTTCTGATCACTCTGCTCCGAGAGAGATGAAGAATGGAGTATTTCCACTTGTTTGTTGCAGAATTTTATTTAGGACTGGATGGGATGGGGGGGAATGGGATTTTTTTTTTTTTTTGGGGGGGGGGGGGGGGGATGGGAATTACAGCTAAGTTTCTTCCATGCCCATCAGTTGTTAAAAGTAAATATGAACATGCATTGAGGGAAGTTAAAAAGTAATACGCAAATTATTTTCAGTTAAAGCAAGTTAAAAAGTAATACGCAAAGTATTTTCAGTTAAAGCAAGTTAAAAAGTAATACGCATGGTATTTTCAGGTTTCATACCATATATGAGAACAGCACTATTTAGTAAACTACATACGAATACTGCCCTATTTCTAGGTAAACTGATTCCATATTTAGGAAACACGATACTGTATGAAGCTCTTCCAATTTTAGAAGTTTCCATTATTCAATGACCAATTATAATTATATTATAGCCAGTTGTATGGGCGCCCCGTGTAGTAAATAATCTACCCTAGAATCATGCCATTATTCGCCATCATTCATAATTTAATCCATGAATCCATATACAGAAAATAGTTGTTCATAGTTCTTGTAAAAGCCTTATGGCTCTTCTTTCCGAAACTCGGCATCGCTTTGATGCTCTCAAGAAATAGGCGTATTATGTAACATTAAAGCAGGTAGTCCCGTGTCCACTGACGAACTGTGTAATCCTTGTCTAGTATGATGTTTGTTAGCATTCATTCTTTCCCTTAATAGTGCTTGGGATAAAGACAGGATTGGAATCTCTTTAGTGCCTCGGTCTTCCATGATGAATACGCATGCCTAACGGGAGGTTTCAAATTATAGGTATGCTAGTCAGCAATTTTGTAAGTGACATATCATCAAGGAATAGTATGAATAGCAAAAGTTAAACGTATGGTGATTCTATTATTCATGGTTTTTTTCGCTAAAAACGTAATGCCACTGATACAATTTGATGAACAACATGATTATAAGAACTTTTTCGAAATTGTTACTAATTCTTCTGTGTCATAAATTTTCATAAACGGTTGCTTATAGTTGCCAGATTTCGGATCTATTGAAACACAACAAAAAGAGCGAAGTGTATTTTATATGTCCGATATGGCTGAGCTACTGCATTTATTGGTTGGTTATTAATGCACATAAGATAGTACAGGCATTTATTTCAGTGTGCCAAAAATCATATGGGAATTTCTAAGGGCAGAAAATCATAATCCCGTGATGAAAATGCTTGCAAAAAGAAATATATATATATATAGATATAATATTATAATATAAATATATATATATATATATATATATATATATATATATAATATATAGTATATATATATATATATATATATATATATATATATATATATATATACATATATTTATATATATTATATATATTATATATATAATATTTATTATATATATCATATTATATCATACATTATTGCGCCTTTGAAGTGGTTTCCAGATGAATATAGCCTTCCGATTTCTAGAGCAAGTATTCATGAATGAAATTCCCAGGTCCACTCCATTTTCTTTTAAACCAGGTGTAATGTGTGCATGCATGCTTAGATATGTATGTTCATGTCTGTGCATTTTCAAGTAAATGCGTATGCATCAAGATGGCTGAATACTTGATGCCGTAGGCGTTAAGCTCACGAAGTAAAAATCGAAACTGACTCCTCTCTCTCTCTCTCTCTCTCTCTCTCTCTCTCTCTCTCTCTCTCTCTCATAGGACAAACACTCCTTCATGCGTTCCATTGATTTCAAGTTCTCAATGGTTACTTTTTTCTTCACTTTTTGTGACCATCTTTTGGAAGCCTCTTTTTTTCACATTAATTTTGCGTGAAACACTAATGATACGTTCATTATTTTGAACTCTTCAAATCTTTTTATTGTTGGTTTTATTAATGAATGTTGTGATATTGCCTCAGACTTATAATGATTTCCTAATATTTGACATCATAGATTACGATTCTTTAGTGAATGCAATTCATATTTGTGTAATTCTATTAGATGATCATGAAATGAATGAGGTGCGCATACCGGCAGAATTACGGTAATATAAGAGGACCTTGACGATGATGTCATTGTTAGCAAGAAAAAAGAATAAGATAACGTTTAGGCTAGTCATCGGACAAAGCTTTATTCATCCTGTGTACTCGCAGAGGCTGGACCCCGGGCTGGAAAAATTAATTTAAGTATCTTTATTTCCTTTCATTTGATAGGATTCATTTCTTACCTTTGGGGTGAGGGGCAAATGTATTAATAAAACTGCTACGTATTTAGAATTTTTACTGCGCTTTTTTCTCTTCCATAAACAACTGAGCTACTGCCAGTAAACTTTTGTAAAGGGTAAACATATGATAAGGAAATTCTTACTTGACGAGAAGACTCTGGCCACGGTAGACAGCCGTTGATCAGGGCCACAGGCTGTTAAGCGCTCACCGGTTGGCTACGGAGAGGTCGCGTCGGTAGCTTTCTTGTTATTCAACTCATCAATGGGATCATAGTGGAATTGCAACTCCGAGATGCTGAAAAGGCTGAAGTTGAGAGGCTTCGGTGTTTGAAATACTGGGCTTCCCTTTGACTAACTCCTCCTCCCCCTCCCCCCTCATTTTACATTTCTCCTCATTTCTCATTTCTCACGGTCTCGTTCATCTCACTTTCTGCTGACGCCTTACTCAGATGCTGGTTATGTTCACGTTGAGGGTCAGTATCGGTGGAATGAAAGATAGTAAGGTGCAGAGAGTAATGTATGATGAATAACAGGGATTATTATTTGTTTACCTTAACATTGCATAATTTTACATTTTCATGTTACGAAACGCCTTCGAAACGTTAAGTATTTTGGTTTTTCAAAGTGAATATCTGTTTTTGAAGTCCGGCTAAGGTATATCAATTCATTCCTTCATGACTTGAGAGCCAATATATTTGTCCACTTTTATCTCGTATGCTTCTATTATTATTGTTGTCATTTTTTGCTGTTCGAACGCTTGCCTGGTTTTGCTTTATTATTTTTATTATTATTATTATGCCAATACCGTAAAAAATTACGATAATATGCGGCAAGGCACATTGGTAGTAATGATTTGCAATGAGCTGTTGTCAATGGAAAGGCGCTTTATAGTAGACTTGCGTGGTCGTTGAAGAAAATGTGAAACTTTGTTACCTTATTTATATTATTGGCGAACATCAAATCATAGTTTTTTACTTTTATTTTTGTTCATTTGTTTTAATAAACGTATTACGATTAACCGCAGATATTCCAAATTAGCAGGAAAGTTACCTTATTGTTGTAAAAAAATGATATATATAGATCTCGATACACAATGTGTTTTATTTAGTAGAGGTTGTTGCTATTTAAGCATAAAGCCTATTCTCTTAAACTTTAGTTTTGATCGAAGTAGAAATGCATTCGCATTCAAACTACACTATGATATTCATGTAAAAAATAAAAAAAAAAGTAAAAAACCTCGGCCTCTACAGGCCCCCCGCCCCCCCCCCCCACCTTTTTATTTTTTTATTTATTTTTTTTTTTAACTGTGCGTGTACCCTTCTCGTATGTTGCACCATTTACATTTATCTTGTATGCGCTTCCCTTTTTCCTTGAACAATATTCTAAAATTTAATAATATCTTTCTTCACATCTTTACAGTTACACTATGTTAATACAGAATAAGGCTTAAATACTATACAATACCTTACGTGTGTGGTAACTCACGTCGGTTAGAGCGCATTGAGTAATCAGGTGATTTCCGATAGATTTGAGTAAACCAGATGTTGTAGTAAAGGACATTTATTCTTGATTAGGGTTGGCTTTTACATTGATCTAATTGTTGACAGGATTGATGATACGCTCAGGTGTTGTGACTATCCCCTGGCATGTAGGCTTGGACTGGGCATTCCATATTTTCTGCGTCAGTATCTTATCTTACCATAAAGGCTGCCTCTGATGCTGATACTGCTTGGATGTTGATCTTCGGTGGCATAAAACGTACTGTGATGAAAATGAAATTATTGTGAATTTTAAGATAAATCAGAAGGTTGGAATTGATATCAAGATTTGTTTTTGCTAAGCTTGGTTCACATCGACGTCGAAAGTAAATATTTAATCAAGAACGGGATTCCATAATAACGCTGGATTGTTTGCGAAGCAGGACTGTTGGAAAAAGAAGAACCGTCTATGTTCAGGGAAGTGTTGAAGTGTCAGGATAAAAGCAGACGTAGCCGTTTATTTGCTCTTCCCCGATGGTATCAAGCCATTTTCTCTTAGGCAGCTCTTTCAACTCATAAAGTCAACATAAATTTATGTTAACTTTAGAAATTAATAATGTTTGTTCTCTCTCAAATTTACGCTCCCAAGCCATGCCACACAATATCAGGCTGCGCCCTCCCAAATTAAGTATTTTGGTGTGAAATTATGTGCTTGATGATTATTGCTTTGCTGCATTTCATGTATTATTATTAGGTTCGTTTTTATAATATGACAAAATTTTTCATACTTTCATAAGTGGCTGATACTTCACGCAGCTACTTGACCACAAAACCTTATTCACAGTTGCCATTACAAGAAATGTTTTTGAATCTGGTGTAATCAACGCTCTTTATCTCATTCTTGAAAGTGTAGATGTATCAGTCTCAAAAAGGCTGAAGTATCTATCTCTTATATTGGGGTCAGTTTGATTATGCCAAATATAAATGGTATTTACAGAATTCTCTTATCGATTTTGAACACCCGTTTCTATTTTGAAAATGTTTTTTTTTCCCTCATTTATCATGTAATGCGTAGAATTCTTCAAAGAATTTTAAACAGTAATCAAGCGATACGTAAATTTATTCAAAGTGTTAACTATAATGATTTGTCACTTTAATTTAAGGAATCTTTCAGGCGGTTTTAGATACCTATCTCATTATTTTTAGCCACCTTGGGAAAATACAGAATCTAGGTTACTTTTATAGTATAATAATATATTATATATATATTAGTACTATATAATATATATATATATATATACTATATATATATATATACGCGCTCACGCGCGTGCTCATTAAGCTACAAATGTCCTTTATTATCCAATTCACTGTACCTCGGAAATAATATATTTTCATAATATATGTTAACCGATGGGTTTTTATTTTTTTTTTTTTTTTTTTAGTTGATAGTAAGTCGCTGGATCGATCCCACGAGACGACGAACTTATTATCAACTCAAAATAAAATTTCCCCTTTGGTTAACATATAAAAATATATTATTTTCGAAGTAGAGTGAATTGGATATTAAAGGACATTTGTAGTTTAACGCTTGTATATGAATCACGGTCAAGTGATACAATTCATTCATATATATATATAATATATATATATATATATATATATATAGTATATACATATATATATACACACACATATATATACACCTTTTACTAAATAGATATTCCAGTTTTCTTTATAGCATACATGAACATAATTAGATCTAAAGCCACCTCCGTAAAGGAAAGGAAGTCAAGTCATATGTCTAAATATGGAAAGCACATGTCGATACCTTAGTGAGATAGTCCTTGTAACATCTCCATTCCTCAGCAAAAAATCTTTTTTATTCCATGCAGGAAGCTTAATGCAGAGCCTAATGGAATATTAATGTTATCAGCTATACCTGGAATTTTGATGGGATTTTCAAATGTATGACCATTTTTCATACAATGAAGAAAGGGGGAGAAATTATACATTATATGTGTATAAGTTTCTTTGTAATTGTGTTTGAAATGGATTATGGTAAAATTAGTCATTTTATTTGTGAAAAGAAACGTTTTTATAACGTGTGTGTTTTAGTATGAATGCTCTATTTGATGGGGGCGACGTGAGATATAAAAAGCTAAAATATTTTGGGGCATTCAATGTTTTTTTTTTTCATCACCTTTCTTCGTTTTATGAGATTTTCTTGGTTAGTAATTCGATTTCCTGGAGGTTGTTGACTCGCTTATTATGTACCTGTCACTTAGGTGTAAATGGCCCTTTTCTCCACAAATCGTCGCACTTTCCCTCTCGTCTTAAATGAAATCCAGACTTATTTCGTCAGTTTTTAGAGGAGCTTTTTTATTCAGCAGTCTTGAACAAAATTTTCAGCGTCAACTAAAGGTAATTTTGGTTTTGGAAGAAGACATTTTTCAGTATCTTTTTTACTTTCCAACAATTAGTTATGATAATCTACAACTTGTGCGAATATTAGAATTCGGTCCTAGAATTTTAACGTAGCAGCCATTAGTGCGAATATTAGAATTCGGTCCTAGAATTTTAACGTAGCAGCCATTAATGCATAGATTAGTGATCTCATTATACGGTTAAGTCTTGTTTAGGCTTTAGGCAGAAGTCTGAGTAGACAGTTGCGTCTCTATTATGCAACATCGCTCATATTATTACTTCTGTTCTTGGAGCTGTGCTTATTCCTGTAGTGAAAACTACGTAACCAAAGTCTTGAGTTTTGTGTGTGTGTGTGTGTAATTAAATATTCCTTGACTGTAGCATGAACACACCTCTGCCCATGCGAAAGGCCGATTTTATGTTAATGCTTTAGATATTAGTTTTTAGTATCTCGTTGTGAGTAACATATTTTAACCCCTGTTTCTAATGCATATTTTGTAATGCTGACTTTCCTGGGTTATCATGTTTGTAAGGT
Organism: Macrobrachium nipponense; assembly: GCF_015104395.2. NCBI lineage: Eukaryota > Metazoa > Arthropoda > Malacostraca > Decapoda > Palaemonidae > Macrobrachium > Macrobrachium nipponense. Next base: position 44,502,289 of record NC_061093.1, on the reverse strand, counting down.
CTTCCGCTGTTGATGAAGAAGCTGCCGTGAAGTAAGTGGGCGAAGTGATTCGCTTAAGGTATTAGACCTTACAATTCCCATTCACTCAGAGAGAGAGAGAAGAGAGAGAGAGAGAGAGAGAGAGAGAGAGAGAGAGAGAGACGATGTCGCCACTGAATCAAAGAACGAGATGTGCCCATGCTGAATCACACAAATGACATGATACTTGACAGCTGAAAAGAACATATATTGCCTCTCTCTCTCTCTCTCTCTCTCTCTCTCTCTCTCGCGGGAATTGAAGCACGAAGATTGCACTTTTTATTTATTTTTTGTTTTGTTTGGGAAGGGTGATAGGGGGTGGGGTGCTGGTGAGAAAGCCCTTCAAGCTCATTCGTGACTTTTGCCGACGCCAAGCATGAAACGAACACCGAGCAAGCAGTGGTATTTGTGTCCAAACTTTCTTCCACGTTAAGCGCTTTGAAGATTACACTGCATTACAAAAGTCAGTAAACCGCTGTTTTACTTCCTTTAATGAGCTTATATCTTGTAAGCTTCTGTCGATGTGTGAGACCTGATACGTTGAAGAATATTTTGCAGAAGTTTGCGTTCATTTTTTTTTTAATGCGTAGTTCATTTAATGTGAGTTCATGTCACTTTTGTTACTCTTGACATGTTTACCGTGGTAATATGATGCTCATGATCCTTGAAACATGACCTGGCATTTGGCAGGAGAGTTTTTCAATGGATGTCAGTAAATAAATGCTTCCGTAACTGACTCTCGCCATCATTTAGTGTCTCATAAAGAAGTGTATTTGACCATGAAGATGAAAGGGTATCCTAGTTATTTTAGCGGATTTTTTCTATTGCCATTGCTATTAATAATGATCTTACTAATACGACTTTGTTGGTCTCCGTTGTAACAGTCTCATCATGTTCAAAGAATACTAATATAAAATTATTTATCAAAATATAAAACGTACCTTGAAGCACTAACCGTCCTTCTTCCTCTCTTACTACATGATCAGACTTTCTACGATCACTTGCTCGAACCAGGATGTCTTTAACCTCTGTCCTCTTATTCTTTCCATTTTCCCGGCACTGCTAAGTCCGTAGCTCCCTTACAGACACCATTGTCCTCATATGCATGTAAAAGACTGTTCCCCCAACTCTCATTAGTTTTTATTTTTTCACAGCCATACACTTGCTAATTCCCCTTTGATCTCGTCTTTTATTGCAGTGGAGGACATCTACCCTCAAAAAATTAAATTAATTTTTTCTTATATATAATTTAAAGCGTGTGGGCAGCACAAAATTCTCTCTCTCTCTCTCTCTCTCTCTCTCTCTCTCTCTCTCTCTCTCTCTCTCTCCACACACACACACACACACACACACACACACACACACACACACACATATATATAATATATATATATATATAATATATATATATATATATAACATTCATACACTTATGAGATATATATGTGTGTGTATATATCATATATATATATAATATATATATATATATATATATATATATATATATATATATATATATATATATAAAACATACATTCATTTATTAAATATATGTTTATACACTTCCGGCGAGATATTAATAAAGATGAGTAAGAAGAGAAAGAGAGCCGACAGTGACGGTAAGATATTAAAGAGGTAAATAAGAGGAGAAAAAGAGACGACAATGGTTACTGTCCGAACAAACGCATTCCTTGTCATGTGCAGGTGTTAATTAGTTATTTCCGTTGTTCAAAAGAATGCTTGTATTGATCTTTGTATTTTCATTTTTTCCTTTTTTTATCCCCTTTGAATTTTCAGCTTTAATTTACTGTACTGTCCTATGCCAGATAATGAATCGCTCTGTTGTTTATGAAGCGTTTTTGGTATTAAATAAAATGGTCCTAGAAAATTACTCCGACCCAAACGCAGTTAAGTTTTATCAATTTTGTTTTCATGGAACAAAGCGTTTCAGGTTTAAATAACCAAATTTCATTTTAAAAAAATAAGTCGTAGTTTACAGTGTCTTGCATATTATTAATTGTGTATTTGAGAGAGAGAGAGAGAGAGAGAGAGAGAGAGAGAGAGAGAGAGAGAGAGAGAGAGAGAGAGAGAGAGAGAGAGAGATAAATTATATAGGTGAAGTTGCAAGTGTTGAAATAATTTGTGCTTCCCTTAAAGAGATTATTTTATTTTTATTTATATATTTATTTATTTATTTTGCTCTGTTTTGTTGTTCTGTTGCGTAGTAGATGCGTAATTTTATGCAGTTGATGTATACGTGGGGCTTATTGCAAGTCCTTTCCAGGATTCTTTTTCTTTATTACCTGTCGTCTGTTTAGATGTGCCTTAGACAAATATAATTAGGGTTAAAATATTGCATTTCTTCTGCAAACTCTAGGGTAACTTAATCACCAATAGCCTTGACGTGGTATATTTAGTGCAACTCTCTCTCTCTCTCTCTCTCTCTCTCTCTCTCTCTCTCTCTCTCTCTCTCTCTCTCTCTCTCTGTCTCTCTCTCTCTCTATATATATATATATATATATATTTAATATATATATATATGTATATATTATAATCTGGGTTATTCAAGGATTGTTTCAGTTTATGAATTTACATATGGATAGAGTAAATCGTACTTCACATTGATTATTCAAGTTGCTAGTACTGCCTTTGCTCATTTATCATCTTGCTCAGAATTTAGAATTTAACCTCTCGCCTCCTAGTAATTATTTTGTATAATATATACAGGTGCATTCTGTCCTGCGGAAGTATCTGCGATCCATGAATGGAAGTCATGTTTATTTAACCAATGGATTATTATGATGTGTAATTATAGCAAACACTGTGTATATTATGCCAGAAGATTTTTACCTTTTCTGTGAACTCAAGATTTTTACCTCTGCCTAAAAAGTGCTCTTTCTGTGTAGTTGCGCCGGGTAAATGTGCCTTCCATAGATAATAAATTCTAAACACCAATAGTTGTTAATATTGTTTCTCGATGCATTTTGTCGAAAATGAAAAGTCAGCGAGTAATGATGACTTATTTATATTGTGTGTATATATATATATATATATATATATATATATATATATATATATATATATATATATTACTAGTTCAAAGGCTTGGAAACTGTAGTTTCAGAAACTTACGGATATGTCACTTTTCATCGCACGGCCTCCCACACAGTGCTTTACAATAAAGATGATGCTCCGACAGAAAAATAGAATACTTTGCCCTCTATTTTCACGGTTAAATGTCTTGTTTAACTTCGAAAAATGTGTGTATTCTCCCAAATATCTTCAATCGTTTCCGAATTCCCGACGGTTTTTTCTCTAACTTCCCTTCCGTTCTTTGTGTGAATTCCCTAATGTTTCCAAATTCCTTACTGGTTTCCACTAAATCCCAGTCGGCATCACTGGCACGTTGGGTATTGCTATCCAGGAGAGGAATCTAAAGACGCCGTGTTGTCAGTTGGCCCAGTAATGACTCCCAGTGAGGTCTTTGCTTTCCCACCTTTTATATTTTCCGGAGGAACTTTCGTTTCTCAGTTCTTTACGTTGGGAGATTGCGATGCAGGCGCCAAGGCTGAAAGAGTTAAGACTGTTTTTGTTTGTTGGTGATGGAGGGTTTGTGCTCAATAATTTGATTCTGTCTGTGCTAAGGTAACGGTTTTCTTCACTCAGATCTGGGTCGATCTTTTGACGCAATATTGCCATAAAATTTTGTTGCCAATTATTCCATAAAAACATCTTCATTTATTTAACTACAGCTTGATACATATATATATATATATATATATATATATATATATATATATATATATATATAGATATACATATATATATAATATATATAACACACACACACACACACATATAATATATATATATATATATATATATATATATATATATGGCAGTGCGTCTGTGCGTGTTACATGTATAGTATTTAATGAACTTTATATTATGGATATTCATTACTTTTTATTGGTATTGATAATAGGCTTTCTTCCAGAATTGGGCTGTTTATTTACAGAAAAACTTTCCGTTATGTTTTTTCCTGTGACCTTTCAGTTTTTCATCTTTTTTAAAATTTCTTTTGTGTTGGTGGAGTTATATTTCTGATATTGTTCTAGTAATTAATTTAACCTTTACTCTTTTTATGACCAGTTGTTGCCTCTGTGCTATGTAGTTCTCTTTGGATACAGGAACTCTCAGCAAAATTAAAAACCGATTCTTGAAATATTCAATGATTTTTTGTTTTGTTTTTATGATGTTTCTCAGCTTAGCGAATATACCTTAGCGAATATAACTTATGTGAAATTGAATTATTTGTGGTGCAGTTACTAAGAGAAAACCTATAAAAGTAAATAATCAGGATATAATATCAATTGAACTATTCCTAAATATATATTGTGCAAGAACATAAATCCTCAGTCACGCAAGTGCTTGTATGTTTGTGTGTGTGTATTCATATATATATATATATATATATATATATATATGAATATATATATATATATATAATATTATATATATCATATATATGTGTGTGGTGTTGTGTGTGTGCGTGTGTGTGTGATATAATGTGTGTGTTTGTGTGTTTGCTGTAAATGTTTGTTGTTCTATTATAGTGAACCCCTCGATGTTGTTTATGACATGACTTGGTTATGTGCCAGAAATATCCATAAATCTCTTCTGACATCTTATGAATATTAGTCAGGGCTTTGTTGATTGCATTAGCAGTTTTTTGTCTTAATCACTGCTATATTTTTTTTTATTGATAATGGTTCTCATTAAACGCCTAAGAAAAAAAATTAAAGTAAACGAAAGTGTCTTCCGTAAAAGTAGATTACAGAGTCGTTGCTGTCATCTATGGCATTTAAAGTCCGATTAATTACTTAGTCGTTGACGGTAGATTTCTGAGTAATTATAGCATGATAATCTGCAAGTGTTTGTCATCAGGGAGGGCTTTGTAAGACGCACACTTCGGTTCGACTTCTCTGTTTTATTGTTATTGGGCAAAACTTAATTATAGTGAACGATAAACCTGTTATGGGAATCAGATTTGGTGAAGTTTTATAGTCAACGAAGGGCAGTTAATAATTGCCTTACTGTTCTGTGCGTATAACGGGACCGTATAATCGATTAAAACTACCGCAATACCCATTTCAGTTAAAAGCCATGAGCTTCATACCCACGCTGAAGCGTTATGGTTCATATTGAATAATACTTACAGATAAGTTGATTTCAAAATGTAATTAGAATTATTCCAAAGCGCAGTAAAATAAAAATATACCATGTTTACCATTAAAAACTCAATTAGACAGTTGCGTGTTGCACCACAATTGTTACTAGGGAAGTATTTGAAATTTCACCACGAAAATATTATTCTAGGAATGGACACAAATTCTGTGGTTATTTTGGGGAGTTGGTCATTAGATTAATGCAACTTTAGGTGACAGTGAAACCTGCTAATTTATAGGTTCATGTTTTTACATTTCATTTACAATTGTTTGACGGGAATGTTATAAAACTCGTAAGGGAAACATTAACAATATCTGTATATATACGTGCACACACACACACACACGCACACACACACACACACACACACACATATATATATATATATATTGCAAATGTTTCCCTTTCACAAAGCAGGTATGTTTTGGAAGGTTCCTGCAATATAGGCTCATCTTTGATTTATCAGTGAAAAGATAAATATATTCAGTTGCCGTTGTTTTGCTTTTTAATGTGAAAAAAAATCACTTAAGTTACAATACACACAAATACACACACACACACACACACACACACACACACACATATATATCATATATATAATATATATATATATATATATATATATATATAATAATAATTTGTATGTGTGATGTAACTTGTTAATTATAACTTTTTCTTTTTTAATAAAAACAAAACAACTGCCTATAAACAGTTTTATCTTTTCACTTATCAGTCAAGGATGAACCTACTTTGCAGGAATCCTCTAAGGCTCTGCCTTAGTGGCCCTCTTTAATCCCTCACATGCACCTCACCATACATCTTTATTTTTCACTCATTCCTTAGCATCTTGAGGAACTTAATAAGGTTTAACACCTTTTCTGCTTCATCTTGTGTATATTTACTCGCCTTCATTTCTTCTAAGCTTATTTCCACATGACCATAATTACCACCGAAGATTTTCATTGAGATTTTGTCCTTTAACCTTTGACCCTTTCAACAGCCAGTTACGTTTTTCTCTTCTTTGCATTTTACGATGAATATGAATACTTTACATCCTTAAAAGAGTTTAGGTTCAGCAATCCATTCATACATCCACACTTTTGCTACTTTAGAAATTCTGCCTCTCAGTTCAACAGAGATTTTACTGCCTTCTTTTATCTGTCCTGTTACGCACTCTTGTGTTTTATCATCATCCATTTTCTGTATTTTCAAATTCTAGTACAAACCAGTGGATTCCTTCCTTCCACAACGTGCAAAGTTGTAGGAGGCGAGATGAGTTATAAAGGAACATAAAATGGATTATGGCATATTTATAGTGCCATTCATTTCTCTTTTCGGGGCGTCAGTTTACTCTCATCACAACACTCAAGCTAACATAATACTATGTGCGTTCTCCTGTTTGAAATAATTAAATCTCTTTTCATTAAGCAGCAGGTTTTCATAGCATGACCAAATAATACAGTAACATATGTAAACCTAATCCATTTTATGTTCTCTCGTAACGCTTTTCTTCTCCTACAACTTTGCACTTACATCAATATTTTTTTCTTTCTCTGCCTATAGAGCGGTTATAGAGACATCTTACTCTTGCTTTACCCCATTTTTACACCAAACCTGTCATTCATATGGCTGAATGCTTTAACAATAACATGAATGATTATTGTGCATATTACTCAAAATCAACTTCTGCGTGAATGTGATCATCCTTGGAAGTCAGTTAATGCAGTTTAAATCTAATTTTTCAAAGACGTATGATAAAAATACAGAATGTATATCTGTAGGTTAGGTCTTTATGAAGCCTTTAATTCTATTTATGTTGAATTACATATTGACATTTGGGTTTATTAGTATGCTAAAAAAAACTTTAGTAATACTGAAGTCCGTTCCCGGAACCAACCAATATGGCTTTCTGGGCAGCGTTTAGCACACGAAATCGGGGGAACTTACTTGCCCACCAGAGGCGTGTGCTTGTGCCAAGTGACGTCATTTGTGTACAGACGCCATATACCGTAGCTCAAAGTATGTCTGTGTAACCAGTGTAGTATATTTAGACATATGGATAAGAGTCTCGCAAATCCGGTTGACTTTTGTTGTTATTCTTTCGACCTTGTTTGTCTTTTTTTAGAATAGTAATGGCTGATTTTTTTTTAAAGTTTTGTTTTTTATTTGGAGAGTTTTCCCCATAATTGTAGCCATGGTAGAATCTCATTATAACTTAGTTACATTCCAGGACATTTTAGATTGCCTCATTATCTAAATTTAGAGTTAATAAGGTGCCATGTTACTTGTAATATGTTTAATTAAAAGAAACAAGAAATGTAGTCGATTACACACACACACACACTGTGGTAGAGAGAGAGAGAGAGGGGAGGGAGGGGGGCCGGTCCCCATGACCCACTGCACCATCTCATTATGGAGATTATTTTTAGCATGCTGACTTAACCAATTTTCTCTTCCTTTCTTTTTGTATTTTGTGGGATGGTGCTGTCTCTTCTTATAGTTATACGTGCTGAATTGTTTGACAAGAAACTACACAGAAAACTATAGCAAAATATATTAATATATACTTCAATCATTTTTACGGTTTTTGCTATGAATTGTGCACTTTCTGCTTCTTCCTCTTTATTAAACTAAATAAGATTTCTTCTGTGGTTTTTATATGTGGCAATACTGGTTAGTTAGCAAAATGGTTTGAAATTAAATTCATTCTTTTTATGAGATGCACATTAGGAAACACTTATCGAAATTGCTTATATATACAATAATTTGCGGAATCATTTATGGTGATTAAAGTCTAGGACCCTAATTCATAAGATTTCTGCAGTGAATCAAGAATCCTTTCACCGCGTTGTCTCTAAGTGACATGAGAATGCTCTTTACAGTCGTGAAGAAAACTGTCTTTACTTATGTTGTAATTTTTATTTTCAATTTCTGAAATCAAAAGCTATCGTCATTCCTGAGCTCTTCAAAATACTGTTTTGATTTCTAAAATATCATAAACAACATTACATTCATGACATTCTAAAAATTGTTATTCCATTATCGAAATGGCACAAAATTTTATGTGTGAAATAAAGAAATAAAGCTTCATCTCTGGAAGTCTTTAAGAGTAGACATATTCGCCATGCTATTTGCCATTCTCAGCTGAGAGGTTGAATGCCGACCTATATTGTGCGAGGATTCTTTCAGGATATTCTGAGACTGACAGTGGGTCGGTTTACCTTAAAAACTTTTTAGGCAAAGTATCGTGGGCCATTACCTTGAGAGCATTCACGAATTAGGGAGTAAAAACTTTATATCCACCCCTCCTCCGTAGTTCATGAAGTGATTATTTATATATATATATTATATATATATATCTATATATATATATATATATATAATATATATATATATATATATATATATATATAATATCAAAATCCATCCATCTCGTTTTTTCTATGAATAGACAGACTCACATGCATAGATAAGTCTGTAGTTATATATATATATATATATATATATATAATATATATATATATATATATATATATATATATATATATATATATTAAATATATATATATATATATATATGCGTGTGTGTGTGTGTGTATATGAATAATTATCACATCACCGTAATTCATATAAATTATTCGAGCTACAAATGTCCTTTAATATCTAATTCGCTATGCGTCGGAATTGATATGTTTTCATGTATATAAACCGAACGGGGATTTTTTTAGTTGATAATAATTTCGTCCCTCCTCACTTGGTGGCCGAATCGCTAACATTACTGGCGTTCTGATCTCGTCTTCGTCCACTGGACGGTGGTTTGATCCCATGAGGGGACGAAATTATTATTAACTAAAAAAGAAAAAATTCCCCTTCGGTTTATATATATATGAAAATATATCAATTCCGAGGTAGAGCGAATTAGATATTAAAGGACATTCGTAGCTCGAATAATATATATATATATATATATATATATATATATATATATATATATATATATATATATATATATATATATATATATATACATACACATACATCATACATACATACATACATACATCAGACATACATACATATATACATATATATATATATATATATATATATATATATATATATGTAGTATATATATATATATATATATATACACACACACACATTTAGCACTAGCTTTCGACAGAAGCTATGAAACTTGCCAAGTATACATAAAACTCATTTCTATATGTGTATTTGCTTTTATATTATTTAGAACGAAATTACCAGCTGAAAACATAAATGTTTTATCCAAGGCTACATGTATAATCGCAAAAGCACCCTAAAAGTGTCCTCGGCCACATAGACAGAATCCACCCAAAAGGGATATTGGACCTGTGACACGAAATTACTGGGAATCGGGATTTTCAGAATGAGACGTCAACGCCGTTTTCCGTCGTAAAACTTCGAATAAAGCTTGGCCAGCGGAGGCTGACGCAGCCTTCTTCGTATAGGAAATCGCTGGGTAGACTGTTTCCCTTTTTTTCTGGCTCTCTTTTGATTTTTTTTTCTTTTTTTCAGAATCCGACTTTCCACTTTGTGTGGAAGTTCTTGTAGATTGTTAATGCTGTTCTCTTTTATTTGACTGGGATAAATTAACGTGAAGTTGTGCAGGTTCTTTTGTAACATGCAGTTTTGTATATTAATGTAAACTATACCTATTATTATCTGCGTCGCTGCATTTGAATGACAAAAAGAACGGCGTTTCGTATTTTGTAACATTAGAAAACATTCATCATCATCAGTAATGTTATCATTCTAGGGTATTTCTCTTCCTAAAGCACCAGCTGGCAACGGGAAGTCTGTTTTTATTAATAACACATTTTAAACTTCCATATCCTTCAGTTGGAATTTTTTTTGTTCTTATAGTGAACTGTAAAACTGTTTTTATAGTACTCCAAAATAAAAAATAACAAACTTTAATGCCTGGAAATACATTTTATTTTTTATACTTGGGTAAATTGTATCATATGTCAATTTCTTGTGGTCTGATTTATTTTGTAAGTAGATTTACACTTTTCAGCATTCATATTTTCATGCTCATCTTTGTCAAGGAGTGTAAATCATGACTTATGGGCCTCTATCTACCAATAATAGAGGGGAAAATTGATAATTTAAACAAACTTGAATTTATCTGTTTCGTCGTTTTATGGTTTTTCCTTTTGAAATATGACTGCGGTGAAGGCAGGGAAAAATTTCCCCCCCTTTTTGGGTTGACACTTATTTTTACATATGAGATGTTTTTCCTCGGTTGTATTTTCCTCCTTTGGCATTCACGTAGGATGCCGTCTTTAGGCCGCAAGAGCCCCGAAACTGGATCTCCCACGCCTGGGCTTACAAATGATCACATTTAAATATCTCTAGGGGAAGGACGACCATGAAAAGTTTATGCATTTCCTTTTTTACAGCGCCATCTGCATCGCCACTTTGTGTTAGCGCTCACACAAACGATGTTGTCTGCAAGTAGCAGACACGCACACACACTTTGAAGCATGTGACGCCTGAAGGGTTTGCAGAAGTACTTACTACAATAATAGATCTGTGAACCTATTTGGGTCTAGTGTCGTACATTTATATTTCGTTTACTGTGGCCAGGGGAGATCAATTAATACCACTGGTTTCTCTACTGAAACATCAAAGGTGTTGATAGTTGGCACCTCATATTTCCCTTGAAATTTCGAGTCATTTTAACTGAAGGTATAAATAGATAGCTTTATTACATGGATTTATAGTGGATTAATTTATTGTCGCACCATTAATTTGGAGATATAGTCTCAGTGTGACAAATGCTTTAGCCTTTGGGTTGATACGGATACCCACACGAAGCTCTTATCAAGACATCAAATATAGAAAATGTATTGCTCACCTTTCTGTTGAACCCTCTGTCTCTCCATTTTACAAATGTGGTTTGGAATATAATATATATATATATATATATATATATATATATATATATATATATATATATATATATATATATATATATATATATATATATAACGTAGACCAGAGCAGATCGAAGGACAAGATGAAGTATGGTATGGTGAGAGGAGTTTCTATGTAAATCTGGTGATTATTTGATTGAATTGAAACTTATGCGTTTTCAATTATGGTTCAATCGAGACTAAATAGTAATAATAATAATAATACTAATAGTAAATCAAGTTAGCGAGGAAGGGGTAAACACATAGCTGTCATTCATTGTAAGACAAGTGAATTTCATAAGTTGTTAGAATACCATATAAAGACAAGATTGAATTCAATAAAGACAAGGTAAATTTCTGTGATGGGGTCATACAGACGGGCTGGAGGGTTGTGTTTATGGTAGGGTAGGAAAAGGGAATAAAATCAGTGTGTAGTAAGATTAGGAAATTAAATGTTCATGGAAAGAAAAGAAAATGATTTTATGCGTTGTTACAGGACAAAAGAGATATGTACAGGTTTTGTATGCTGTTGCATGACAAAAGGAGAATGGATAACGTAATCAAGAAAGAAGTGGGAAAGAAAGAAAAACAATTCAGTAAAAGTAGATGGGAAAAGGTGAACAAGAACTAAAAGCAGAAAAGTATTTTTGTTCTATTGCATAAGGTGAAAAAAAAAGGATCTCAAGATATAAAAAATGGAAATGGCGAGAAGCTGTTTGAGGGTTAATGGAATATGTATTTTGAGGATTTGATAATTGTGAAAGTAGAAGGGAGTCATAGCTAAATGCTGCTAGAATGGAGAGGATTGTTCTAGTAAATTGGGAAAACTTGTGGAAGTAACTGTTTAGGGGATGTAAGGAAGACAATTGAGAGAGTGAAGAATGGGAAAGATGCCAGTAGTTGGCATATTGGATTCCTTTGGTATGGTGGTGGCTGTGTTAGAGTTTGTCAAGTATCGCTGAATCTAGAGAGGGAGTGGATGAGAGAAGTAAACGTTCCATTATATCAAGATATAGGTGATAGAGATGATTGAACTTTATAGGATCGTAACACTTTATATAGTGTTCCAGGATAGATGTGTATGGGAGGATTTTGATTGAAAAAATTAAAACAGATAATTACTGGTATGCAGCTTTAATCGTTAGACTATAACCCGGGGATTTTTCTCTCTTAAATTGAAAATTACAGAAATTTGTTGTAATAAGACATCACTACGACGAAAACGCATATTCCACATACGTACATGAATTTCACTGGTGTGAAATTATTTTTCCAAAGGGGCGTTATCCTGCCATTGAATTCCAGAAATTGGTTTCCTCCGCGTGGGCCCCGGAATGTTCATGATAACGGCCATTGTCTGTAGTGATAAAAACATGAAGTGATGTACACGTTTGCACCTTATCAGTGACTGTGTGAGAACGTTCAATCATGCGGCAGTGGTGCGCCTCTTGGTATTTTATCGAAAGGCAAGAAGTCACAACATTATTATGAGCAGAGACTTCAAGGTTGCGTCGTGGGGCGACTGTCGATCAACCGGAAGGGAATGTGAATTCCTCGTTCAGATAGGAATCGGCAACACTCCACGCTCTCTTCCTTGTTAGATAATATAGTAGATATTATAAACAGTGATATTGACTCGTCGCGGTCATTTCCTGCTTTAGGTGAAATGTTGGTTTGGGGCGGTGAGTGTGTGTGTTTGACCTACATTCAGTTATACTCGATGGTTTGGGAACTGAACCATCACAAGATACCTGCGAATAATTTATATACATACGACAGAAAGGACCGACTAATTAGCAATAAAATGTTAAGGAGGTTCTCTCTCTCTCTCTCTCTCTCTCTCTCTCTCTCTCTCTCTCTCTCTCTCTCTCTCTCAATTAGGCACTTTCCAGTCAGACTAATAAATGAAACGGTGGTCTGTTATTTAGGCTAACGCGTTGAATATAAATTTAGCATGTGGACCGTCACAAAGAAGAGTTTCATGAAAACTGGATGTTAAAGGCGATCGTCACTTTAGCCTCTCTACACTAATACCTTTTTGATATGTAGCTCCCAACGAGGCCGGAATGATTTCTGCTTTTCTTATCCTTATTTTATTATTATTATATTATTATGGTGTGTGGGGTTTCAACTTAATGAACACTTAATTACTTGCGTTGTTGCCTTGTTTGCTTTCTAAGAGCTAATTAGTAAAAGTAAACAAGTAGAGGTATTCGAAGTAGCTTCATATTCACAGTTTGATGACTTACGTAAGCTTATCTTTTGTCTCAAGCAAACGTTTTTAATGGCTTGGATATAAGACAGCGTTAGTGTTCGTAATTATTTTAATGTTAGAGGAAAATATTGTTCGATTTGACTTTTGATTGCCGTATGAATGATGTTTTACTCTTAAGTTACAAAATTCAAGTGAATGAATAGTTACATTTTGATGACGTTATGAATCATTCCGTATAATCAGTCCGTTATTTTAAAAATTATTGCAGTTGTTCATTTAGCATTTAGTATTGTGCAAAGATACTGTTTAGCGTATAGCATCACATTTTATTCATATGAACAAATTCTTTGCCTTCAACTGATCTATGGCTTTTGACGTATCGTGACCTATTACCCGAAGACAATATATTTCATCAGCTTCATGAATTCTTTAAATTGGTGGTTTAGAGATGCCAAGAGTTCTACGTAAGATCAAATTGACTTCAGGACATTGAGGATGTTTTCCCATTATTTCAGAGCCGGGTGTGATCTTCCAATAATACATACATTTATCTCTGTATAGAAAAGTAACAAACTATATTTAGTAAAATATCATACTTACGGTTTTGATAACCCAGGCTAAATCATCCACCTGTGAAAGAGGCCCATAGTCAATACTGCAGCGTATAATAACCAAAATAGGGAAAATATTCAAAACACTGTCCATAGCCTCTTGGTCTGTCTCTGTCCTATTAATTTGGCCTGAATCTTTGTTTTCGAAGATGCTGAAATCACTGTCAGAACCCTGAATACTTTTAACATATTTGACCAGTAAAAGTGACATCAACGGCCGACCCCTAACCTCAGATATTAAATCAAGAGAAATCTCAGTTAATCCTCCTGAGTATTTCATTTAAATCTCGTAGTCCATGAAGCATTTCTATGGTTGTCACCGGCGTTAGATAGATTTGATGAGATTTTATATGGGTGCTGGATGTGCTGTAACACTTACAGAAAAGAAAAAAAAAATTCTTTGAATAGAATGCTCCAATACGTCTCCCGGAAAATTTTAACATTATCGTATGAACAATAACTTGCAATATATACTAAAAAAATGAATTTATGTCATATGTGCCCTCCTAATTTTCGCCTTCAAAGTCCATCTACGTCCTCTTGTAGTGGATGTTAAAGCTTGTGAATGTTATAGCCGTGGAAGTTGAATAATTTACATTTGGGGTATAAAGTAGACTGTAGTGAAATATTTAATGAATCGTCAGTCGAGCTCTTTGTTAAAGGCAGAATTGAAAAAGGGAATTTCAAATAATATGAGAGTGAAGATCCAAAGTTAAATCTTTTGTAGTAAAATATTTTGGATATTTGAACAAAAGGGAGTAAAGTTTCATAACATCTAATTATGTGAGTTGTTATAAAACAGTCATTGATAGTTCGGTATAAGCATACTGAATAAATAAATAAAAATGGAACATCGTATTCCACGAAAACATTTTACCTCAGAAAGGGGTCCAAGGCCTTAATGTTATAGATAGCGTTATCTCCGGAATAAGAAGAGAGAACCTCGTTATTTTCCACATGATGTCATTGCTATCATGGAAGAACCATTTTTATCACAACCGTGTCAGAACTCTATCTTAATTTTATAGCGAATCAGGAAATAAAGTTCGTAAACATTACGTCATTTTCTAATTGGTTTCTCTCTCTCTCTCTCTCTCTCTCTCTCTCTCTCTCTCTCTCTCTCTCTTCTCACTGATAATGCGTGGAGGCTGCATTTGAACTGCATTGTTGTTTTCACAGCAGATATGTTTTACCATTACCTGTAATCACTTGATGCTAAGGACAGATCAAGTAACCTTCATGCTGTTGTGGTGATGGAAAAGAAGCTTCATCGCTAACGAAAAGTCTCATAATTTGTGAAATTACGTTCGACAAAAACATAGGTGTGCTACAAAAACATGGGTTTGCGCAAATAAATTGTAAATTATGAAACAGGACACAGCAGCCTTGGTAAAGTCGAGTCAAGCAGAATAAAAAATTGGTTGGGACAAACCCATTTGCTTTTTCGATGGTCACTGAAGACTTTCAATTTAGTGACTACTAAAACATTAAAGGCTTTGTTTCCGTTTTCCTGCTCTTCCTTGGGGCTTAAGACCCAGCTTTCTTCGTTCTTGCTCTCTGCAGCCTTTGGCTAAAACAAGGCAGTGGGTTTTCTCCCTTGTCGACCTTTATGTTTATACAAGTACGTAGTATTGGGTTTTTATAAAGTCGTAGAAAACAGTAATGTATCTTCATGCATGAGTGATCATCACTGTAATTGTTTATTATATATAATATTATAATAATATATATAATAATATATTAATATTATATATATTTTAAAAAAAAGAAAAATAATCCCGGGAGAAAACAGTATATCTTTCATGCATTGGTGATTATCACTTGTATAATCTTTTATATATATTATAATTTATAATATATTATTAATATAATAATATTAAATAATATTAATATATATATTTAATATATTATTATAATATTGTTGTTGAGATATATATATATATTATTATATAAACTATTAATTATTATTTAAATATTATATATATATATATTATATTTAATTATATATATATTATATATTTGTAAAAAGAAAATACTCCCGCCCGGTCCAACATGTGCCCATTTATAAAAAAATTAAAAAAAAAATAAAAAAAAAAAAAAAAAACTACACCATTGACATGAATTATTTCCCTCGAACCTGTCTGTACTGCGTATAACTCACATTGTAATTCCGTTTCATTCTGTTAGAGAATGTACTATCGCGGTTTCATTTGTATTAGCTAGCGAAAGGTAGTTTCTCTTAGGTCCAGGTCAGCCCGATCCAAAAATTGATTTACAAACCTGTCATCTGATGGAGTCATATTACCAAAAATAGCAGAGCGAAGTTTCGTGAGGTTCCGTAACTAAATTGAGCAGGTGCAATAACCAAAGAGCACATGTTTCGTTTCGGGTACCTGGAAGCAAAATGTGCCATTGCCTGCAACTGGATACGCCGAGGCATTGTCCCATCTAAGATATGAAAACTTTCTGAATATTGGTCTTTATAGGCAGAAGGCCCCTCGTTTCTTGAGAACTTCCGCCGTGTTGTACAGATCTTTCTGGAAGCAAGAGACAAGTGTTTTGAGAAAAAAATAATTCGTAGTCATCGGTTAAAATTTGTTTAATATTTTCAAAGTAAGAAACATGTACGTAATTATAATCATATTTTAGTGAATTTCCTCTACTTCTGTGATAACACGATATATATATATATATATATATATATATATATATATATATATATATATATGTGTGTGTGTGTGTGTGTGTGTGTGTATATATATATATATATATAAGCGAATACCACGGGAAAAATGATAGTCAGAAATCCAAGCGCTTTCATCTTTACTCAGACATCGTCAAGGAGTAGCTCCTTGACGATGTCTGAGTAAAGACGAAAGCGCTTGGATTTCTGACTATCATTTTCCCGTCGTATTCGCTATTTGTGAGTACGTCATCTACTGGTGATTTTTTAAGCATATATACATATATTATACATATATATATATAAATATATATATATATATATATATATATATGCTTAAAAATCACATAAGATGCACGTGACTTCATTAAATAAGCGAATACCACTAGGATATATATATATATATCTATATATATATATATATATATATATATATATGTGTGTGTGTGTGTGTGTGTGTGTGTGTGTGTATATATATATATATATATATATATATATATATGCTTAAAAAAAATCACAGAAGATGCACGCGACTTCATTAAATAAGCGAATACCACAGGAAAATGATAGTCAGAAATCCAAGCGCTTTCGTCTTTACTAAGACATTGTCAAGGAGTGAATGAAATACAATTGGAGAGAGGTCTCAGGTACACAACAAGATCAAGAATACCAGATGGTTAATCGTCCCCCCCCCAAAAGGGGTAAATATTAAAAGAGATAATCCAGGATTATCGGATATCACATGGTCACCAAACCTAAACAGATTTGACCCTAACCGAAATTACAAAGTATCTTTACAGTCCAAAACATGTAAAAACTGAATATTATTAATTTTGTTGGCTTATATTTATCTACAACTTTTTTCATTATGAAAGCATCAAGTTTAAATAAACCAAGACTTAATTAAATTTTAAACATTTCTATTATTTGACTTGATGAAAAAAAATTCAATGATATTCCTTTTAATGGCACAGTTAAAAGGAATATCACTGAATCTTCTTTCATCAAGTCAAATAATAGAAATGTTCTAAATTTAAGTCTGGGTTTATTTAAACTTGATGCTTTCATAATGAAAAAAATTGTAGATAAATATAAGCAACAAAATTAATATATTCAGTTTTTACATATTTTGGACTGCAAAGATACTTTGTAATTACGGTTAGGGTCAAATCTGTTTAGGTTTGTGACCATGTGATATCCGAATAATCCTGGATTATCTCTTTTAATTTTTACCCTTTTGACAATTAACCACCTGGTATTCTTGATCTTGTTGTGTACCTGAGACCTGTCTCTCCAATTGTATTTCATTCACTCCTTGATAATGTCTTAGTAAAGACGAAATCGCTTGGATTTCTGACTATATATCGCATTATCACATACAGGAAGTAGAGGAAATTCACTAAAATAAAGATTAGAGTTACGTATATGTTTCTTTATATATATATATATATATATTATATATATATCATATATATATTTATATATATATATATATTATTTTCTAGATATATATTATTTATATTGTACGTGTTCGGGTTTCCTTGCAAGACTTTAGAAGTGAAGCTGCTTGCGCTCTCCTTTTTCTTAACCCTTGTAAACTCTAGTACAGCGTCCACATTGGGTCGAATGATACACTATCCAATAAAACTTTGCCTACGGCTCACAAGTCCTCCGAGTTGTAAATGGGCACCAGCGTCTGCTTAGGGCACAAAAGGAGTACGAAAACTGTAGCTTTCAATATATATATATATATATATATATATATATATATATATATAAATGTATATATTATACATGAAATTTTCTTATCCCTAGTGGAGAAAAGATAAGCCTTTAGGGGTATGTGAATGCCATACTCTTTTAAGATAAAAATTCAATTACAGTCGCTAATAATAGAAAAAATAACACGCAGAAGAAAGTTATGTTCCATCAGTTTATGAGCGTCTCCCACAATATTCTAGACTATAAGCTCACGATAGTTAAGCCAGTATTTTCATGCTTTCAAGATTTTTATCGTTAGATTCCTTTTAACGGCCATGCTATTATATTAACATAATTCTCAGTTTTAGATTAGTATTATGCTAAATATGGAATTTATACTGCTGTCCAAAGGCCTCCCTGAAGATCAAAGTTTCTGACTAGAAATGAAAATGAGATAATGACGGGATGAAACGTATTCCAGGCTTCCAGAACTTGAGGGTGAATTATGTTAGGATGGTACTGCCATCTTTCTGAAAGTTCTAGACTGCGAAGTTTCCCGGTGTTCAGACGCCTGATAACTGGAAGAGAAAAGAAATTGAATCATGAGACCAATCTGCTACTGTTTTATTTCTCCTGGCTTGCAGTTAATTGGTTCCAGGAGTGTTGATCACTTCTGGCAGATGTCGAGGGATTCCTTACTTTTGACTAAATTCCGAAAATAGTGAAGACGGAGAAACTTTAGGAAGCGTCGGAGCCCATTCTCCTCTTGGGAAGTTAGGGCTTCGGCCATCCCAGTAACTGCTTTCTCAGATAGACCAAAAACTTGGGAGGACCTGAGAGAGAGAGAGAGAGAGAGATATCATTCACCTTCCTTCGCTTTAATTGTTTCGATTCTCTTCGTGAGGAGTAGTCATTGATCTGTGAAATTATAAGAATTATTAGAACCAAGGGACTTTGTATATTACAATGCGGTAACCATCTCAGTAATTAGAAGCAAGGTAAATTGAACTCGTATCTCCATTTTACCGGTTTACAAGATTAAGGAACATGAAAAATTTATATACATACATAACATAATATATATGTATATATACACGCAACGTTCGCGCGTCCACATACATACAGGCGCAAAACAGTGGCGTATTGCGGGGAGGGAGGGGCGGGTGGCACAGGCTATGGCCTAGGTAAGAAGATATGACCAAAAGTTTTTTCATAAACTTAAAAGCGTTTTAAACGTATAGTAATACAGATTTTGGGATGTTAGTCTAAAAACTACTTTCATTTATCAAAGAATGATTTGTGGAAACATATCCTTCGCTACTTATCTTCTTTTTTATTTTGGGTATTTTAATTATTTTTTACAAGTTTACTGCATTCATGAACTAATCAACGTAAGTAAAGATTTTTAGAACCTAATTCTCTGCTACGTACTCTCTCTCTCTCTCTCTCTCTCTCTCTCCTAAGTGGGTAGTGCCGCACTTTGCATCACGTGGCGTACTGTAGGCATTACTAAAAGGTGTTTTCAGTGTATTTTCGGCCCCCATCTGAATCTGATTTTTACTCTATTACTTTTCTTTCATTCCCACTTCCATTCTTTCAGCTTGTTGTCCAACCAAAGTTTTATCCCGGTTTCACCTTGAGATCCTTTGAATTCACGCCATATATTATCTGAACCCATTTTGAAATCGAATTAACTTGTAAGATTTTCGCTCCTGGTGAGCTTAAGTTTAATAATGAAGAAGATAGCGAGAAGACTGGAGATAATTTCTTCATTTTATTTACATCTACGTTTCGAATTACATTTAAACATCACAGTCTATCCCCAAGCAAAGGATTTCCTTATTTTCATCACCAATCCAGGCAGGAGCGAATGAAGAGTTCCTGCCCAAATGTGGATCACAAAAGCCCCGGGAAGGCACCAGTCGCCTTCAACAGGCCTTCGGGGATTTATAGACGGAAAATGGCGGAGTCTCTCTCCCTGATTCGATTGTCCTGGCTAAGACGCCGAATATGGCAATTTTTGTTTTTTATGTTCTAAATGACTCTCATCTCTCTCTCTCTCACTATCTCTGCTCTCTCTCTCTCTCCCTGGCTCGATGTCCTGGGGCGAAAGACGCCGAAATATGGCAAGTTTTGTTTTTATGTTCATAAATGACTCTCTCTCTCTCTCTCTCTCTCTCTCTCTCTCTCTCTCTCTAGCTTAGTATTCTTAATGAGTTTTGTTTTTTTCTTTATCCTGAGAGACCGCTGCTTTGTGAACGTAGACAAACGAGATTGACCTGTTTTCCACTACATTAATTTGTCCAGAAAAGACTCATGGTCAGTTGAGCAGCAGCAGCCATAAAATAGTAAATGAGATATAGACATAAGAGGCAAAAGCTCTTATCGTTCAGTGACGTAATAGAAGAAGAAGAAAACGAAATCGCAGGATATTTTTGTTTGAGTGGGCGGGACAGTCTTGATTGGCTTTAACAGCCAATGACGTCAACTGCCAGCGCTATTTGAAAACTGCCCAGCCATGTTTTAGGTCAAAAGTCATGTAGGTTCTGAACAAAAAATTTCATCGGTTAATTTCATCTCATCAAAAGTCTGCCTCTATTCTTTTCTTTTTGAGATTTTTCGCTATTGCAGTCCGTAAAATCATTATATAGATAATTGTATCGTTAGTTGCTTCATGAATACTTTAAAAGAAGTGTATCCTTTGATGTCCTGGTATATAAAGGTGTAAAAGACAGACACAGCATTACGTTTGAATGTGTGTACTTGATTGAGAGAGAGAGAGAGAGAGAGAGAGAGAGAGAGAGAGAGAGAGAGAGAGAGAGAGAGAGAATGTACACCTACTCTGGCACAACATTTCTGCGTTTTTCTATAACTTAGCTCTTTGTCAACAAATACGAGAGAGGTCGATGATTAAAATGTATATATTATTTACGACTTTACAGTTTAATTAATATTAAATACTACTGTATGTGTAGCCATAGAAAGAAACGTGATTTTTATTGTAGCCTGGTATATATATATATATATATATATATATATATATATATATATATATATATATATTATATATATATATATATATATATATTTCAACAGCCAATACTGAAAAAAAGGACTTTAATATGGTGGAGTCGATCATTTTCATCAAGCACAGCGTGATTGCTTTCTGTGAGACCAACGCCAGATTAATTACTTTAGGGATATAACTGAACCGCAAGTAAAATGGTAAATTTCTCGACAACCTGATTGTGTACTCCTGCTGTCAGATTTTTAGGTTTTCTTTAGAAATTAAAATGGAGTTTTACTGAAAATAAATTCTCTAACAAAGTTTTAACCCCACCTTATCCTCTCGCTTCGTTTTTCAGTTGCATGTCATTTTTTGTACAATACTATATCATATATTGTGGGATAATTTTCATAAAATAGTGAAAATGATTCAAAGTTATCGTTAATTTTTTATGGGTTTGAAATTTTTGGGAATTTTAAGAAAAATATTCTTAAGACGTACTTAGATTTACTTGTAGTTACCGTTAAGATAAATGTTTCCAAGAAAATTACCACCTAGATTTTGAAGGTGTGACTATTAAGATTTTGGTCCGGATGAAGTGTAGAGCGCCTAGGTGTAGATTATTAAGTTTTCATTTTATTGGTAACAATGATATAATTTAGCTGAATCATTTCTTGGTTAATATACATGCTTTATAGAAACCTTAAGCCACATTTTCTCTCATCCCATTAGAAGCATTACCTTCTTATATTTCTACTTAGTCTTTTCCCCAAAGCATCCGATCTCAAGTAAGTTATTATTTTTTCCTGCAATGTCGAGAATAGCTACAAATAGTAGTTGTTATTCGGTCCTCTGGAGAATTCTATCATTTATCATCAGAGAGCCTTAACATTTCCTTCCTATTCTTCAGATGATTTTTTTTTCGGTACAGACATACATGCATACATACACACATACATACATAGTGTCTTTTCAGAGGCATTATTGGCCGGTGATGCGACCATCAATCTTTGAACGATATAGCGAGATATGATAAATGAACTTTGGCTGGTTTCCCCTTTTTTCGTTTTTCACCCATTCCAGCTAACGGTATCGACCTAAATTTTCATGTAAATATTTATCCCTATTTCTACGAGAGTCTTGTAACTGGTTTCAAGAGCATGTGGTACATAGTTTAAATTTGTCATGTGAAAGTATAGAAGCACAGCTGTCAAGGCCTTATCAGAGGATTTATGAGCAAAATGAAGAGGCAAAGTGCCTACCATTTTCACGAAATGGCCGAAATTAGGGAGCCTTCATTAAAAGTTATATTACCGAGACAATCTCTCAAGATCCGGCGTCGGATGAGAATCGAGTAAAAAGAAGAAAAGAAGGAAAGGAAAAATGAGGGGCAGAATGGACGAAATCTTTCTCGCCTCGCCCGAATATGATGATTAGGAGCGATTATGATTGCTCTTTATTGTTTCACATTAATTATTAAAACTTGCCCTTCCCATAGTATTGAAAGAAATTGCTTTTGCCCCGGTTATGTTTCGTTATTCTTTTGTCCGTCTGTTTTCGTGTCTGGGGAAAAGGAAAATATCCCAAACCGGTATAAACAAATTTACTTTCAATTCTCGTTGACAATCAGGCTTTAGAAAAAGGTAAATAAATGAAATTATGCTGGTCGTCTGTGTATTTGGACTTTGTGTGTGTGTGGTGTGTGTGTGTGTGTGTCTAGTGGGCGGCGCCGGTCACCCTGGTGTAGGTGAAGTTCAGAATACCAACTTTTGAAGATATTTTCGGAAACTTCGGACGTTCATAGCAGAACATGCCTTCCGATTTTTGGCAGATGGGTGGATCAGTCTCTGGATATGGTCAAAGACTACAGGAATCTTACAGAGCAATGTGCTTTCCGGAGCATCCTTGTATGTGTGTGTGTGTATGTGTGTGTGTGTGTTTTTTTTTTTACGTAAATGCCATATAGGTTCTGTACCCTTTCGGTAATTTGTCATAGAACTTCCCTTCCATTCCTCAAAAGTAGTGTTTAGTTGGAAAAGTTTGATTCATTATATACAATATATATATATATATATATATATATATATATATATATATATATATATATATATATATATATATATATATATATTATAACATACGTAGATATGAATATTATATATCAGATTAATGTTAGGGAGATTATTGTAGCGAAGAGATCTTAATCCAACTTGAATGAAATACTAAGGAAGCTGAGTCTTGCATCATATTCTTTCATTTTATTTTAACTAATTTAACTTTGGCCTAATATTCCCTCGTGCGCGCTGAATTGTCTTGCTTTCATCTGAGATTAAATACTTCTGGTTAGCTTTCACGTTCATACGTTATTTCATGCATCGGCTCATTCCTTTCGTTTTTGTCCTCATATCTCGGGGAAGATATGCCAAATAGCTTCAGCACCTTTTGGACAATCTTTGGTTCTGATGAGCATACACGCCAGGCACAATAAACGTCAGCAGTTAACGTCGTCTTATCTGTCATTAGCCGAGGCTAAAAGTTTGATAGTGCGACATCTCTATGGTCGGTGCCGGAGAGAGAGTGGCTGGCTAAACCGAGAAATTATTCTCAAGTGTATGTGAGAGAGATGTCGAATATTAATTGTGAATTAGAAAAAAGTAAAGAGAGAGAGAGAGAGAGAGAGAGAGAGAGAGAGAGAGAGAGAGATAGAGAGAGAGAGAGAGAGAGAGAGAGAGAGAGATGTAATTCATATAATTAGCCTACTAGTGAGCAAACTTTCTACGGCTAATGCCACCATCGAGATACAATTTGGCAAGTCTTTAGACGAAGACTCGTTAAAATATTTTCATCAAAGGCAAAAGAGAATGAGCTTTTAATTCGTTGAATCGAAGTGACTGACTGGACTTGTTGTCGGTTAATTGCGTAACCCAAACGTTTCTTTCACATTTCTGTTCTCATGAGTGATTTTAAAAGATCTTGTGCCGTAAACAGACCAAGTTCATTCGAAAGGATTTTTTTCCCTTTTCCTATTTAAAGCATTCAATACTCTTTGATGTTATTTCGCGTCGATGGATTGCCCTTTCCCAGTTAAGAATGGAACGAAAAGGCAGGGTTAGCATGAATCAGCCGACATGACTTTGGTTTTCATTGAAATTCATCGTAAATGTCATCTTGTGTAAATGATGTTAGTAGTCGTTTAGTCTTGCTCCATGCTTGAAAGGTGTGTTGCAACTCCCATTACCAGTTCAGTTTCAGCCAAAATTGGCTTATCAAGTATTCCTTTTTTACTTCCCCTGATTCGACTTTTTACCTTATTTCCAACATCCTAATATCCTCCATTCTCCACCAAACGAACCCTGGCTTAATAAAAAGCACTAATGCGTCTGATCTTTTCACGTACGCTAACTTTTCGCTCGTTTTTCGTATCTCCACTTTTCTCACGCCTTCCATCATGCTCACTCCTCGTAATGACGGTTGAGGAGAGGAGAAGCTTGTTAGACGGTGTAAGTTGTAGGCACGCCACGAGTATGTGTTCTTGATGGAGCAATAGTGTGTGTGTGTGTGCGTATATATATTATATATATATATATATATATATATATATACATATATATATATATATATATATATATATATATATATGTGTGTGTGTGTGTGTGTGTGTGTGTGTGTGTCTAATGAAAGGAGCCCATAAAAAACACCAAAATATAGAGAGAAAAATACTATATTTCAGACTGCCGAATGAGGGAGACAGCAGTCTCTGAAATATAGTATTTCTCTCTATATATTTTGGTGTTTTTATGGCCTCCTTTTATTAGATGGAATTCTGTTATAACAGAACATTTTTACCTGTCATGTATATATATATATATATATATATTATATATATTTATATATATATATTATATGTATGTATGTACGTATGTATGTATGTATAGTATTAAATAATATCTGTAAGCTCTTCTTCGTGTATACTATATGTGAAAGCATCCTCAGGTGCTTAATGATATTGCTTTGCTGTTGCGGGAAACGACAGACGCACTAACGCCCGGGAACCTCCATTTATGGAAAGCGACAAGAAGAGAAGAGAATCGTGCACAAATCTCCACCTTATCTTTCTCGCTTTGTTCTCGGCGAAATAGAAAAGGAAGCAAATGCAAAAAGAGGACGAGGAGGAGGACGTTAGCAAAAGTTATGTGCCTGTAAATCGTGTCGCGCTTAGCTTTGCTGCCATGTTTTGACGGGAAAATAGTCTCTTATTTATGGTAGCACCTTAGAGGCTAGAATAATACTGGACCGGGGGTGCTGATTTTATGTATGCTCGCTTACGCACGTGTGCTTGCTCGTTGGTTTCAGTAGGGCATACACGTGTATGCATACCATGAATATTTTTACAATGTTAGGCTGTCTTTGATTACTGTATGTAACTTTTACTCCTAAAATCAGCTTATTCTCATTCTTTACCTTATTGTTGGGCACTAAATATGTCGGTAATAAAAGAATAATGAGAAAGGAGGGCTTGGTTTAATTTTATGCTTTAGAGAAACTATTGAGCAAAATATTTTTTATTACTCCATAGGTTTGCTTTGCTCTTTAGAAACTTTTGTCCTTTGTCTCAACCTTCTTCTTAAACTTGATTCTACTCTTAACTTGAACTTGACATCAGGCCATCACGTAGGTTTGCCGAATATGTCAAATCGGAATAAGCTGAATATTTTGCAAGTCAGTTTAACCAAGACTGATTCATAACTTTCATCAGACTCATCGTTTACGTTCTGAGGTTGGATTTATAATGTGAATGATGTTTTAACATGGCGAATCAGGTTCCAGGTTGAAGTTGCCCTCTGAAAGGTTAGCTGTGTTTTATCATTGCATTGAAAGAGCTGAATAAAAGAAAAACAGTTTTTCATGAAACCTTTTTCTTATTTATTTCTTTTATTGTGACGCATTAAAGTTAATCCTCTCAGTACCTTTTGAAACATACTTCTACGGTGCTGGAATTTCTGCCGCCATTGACTCTTTCGGGATCTAGTAGCATGTGCCAGGCTTCCCTTGGCCACAAAAAATAAAAAATGAAAAGAAGGTATTCTTCCTCAGACTCCCTCACCTCAAGAAGATAGATTCATGCCTCTTCCCTGTGTTCCAAGTTTCATAATCTTCCTCAGTAAGAATAGCAGTCATCTCAACGTCTAATAATAATATTCAGTTTGCATCATGATTTTTTTTTATTATTATACACTAAGGGAGGCATTTGGCTGGTTGCTTATCTCGGTCTCTTCCGCAAATAATAAGGGAGAGAAAAAAAAAGTTGGTTTTGATATCGTGCAAGCCCCACTTTCATCGTGAGGCCTCAAAATCCTTCGTATCATACTAGAATCACATAAATTTCCTGTACCGCACATAGATCATCACCCTACCATATTTTTTCCGTACAAAAAAATTTTCCTTTATATACTATTCTCTCTCTCTCTCTCTCTCTCTCTCTCCTCTCTCTCTCTCTCTCTCTCTCTCTGTGTGTGTGTGTACGTATAATATATATACATACATATATGCATTTATGTAAGAGATACTGTACATGTTTACTGGCGTTTCCGAGTGAGTTAGTTAGCCGGCGAGAGAGTGAAACAGAGCAATCAGTTCCAGTTGCTTGCGTATTCTGTCAGCGACCGCACTGATTCGTTGTCGTTGGTCAAAACGTATTGATGGTAATTATAAGTTCTCGCTCTCGAACTGAAATTGATTAGTTGTCACAGGCTGCAAGAGCTTTCGTCTGCATTTCAGTCACGCATCCTCTGTGGTTGTTTCCTCTGCGTTTCGTTGGCTGCATGTCCTGAATTTTTCCTGAAGAATATTTGTAGGGAGTTAAATATCTTTTCACTATTATGAATATTAGTCTTATGACTTATTAAAAT
The DNA here is from genome assembly GCF_015104395.2 of Macrobrachium nipponense. NCBI lineage: Eukaryota > Metazoa > Arthropoda > Malacostraca > Decapoda > Palaemonidae > Macrobrachium > Macrobrachium nipponense. The sequence goes on along the minus strand of NC_061093.1, from coordinate 44,474,956 downwards.
TGCATTATTCGTGTTAATACTATATTGTTATTTCTTACATTACTCTTATTCGTCCATGGCTTTTGTCGTTTGTTTTTTTATTCTTATCTGGATTTGATTTTAGTTGCATCGAAATTTTAAGCACAGGATGGCCTTGACAGGTGGTCGAGAATTCCAAAACACCACGATCGCCCCCTACACAATAGAAAAGTGCACTTTTATCCACTGATTGGAGCGCTTTATTTCGGTCTGTGCTGTGCTATTTTGCCTGTTTGTGCTTTCGACTGTTACAATGATGAAAAGTGTAATAATGCCATGTCCATGAATATTCACAGCCCTATGTATTGTTCGGTATGTGAAAAAATTCTTGATGGCAAACATCATCTGTCAGCTCGTTAAAACCATCAGTAACCGAAAAAAAATGTACCGGAATCTTGCGGGGTCATAGATATTAGGTAAACCAGAGTTTCTAAAATAAATATATTCAAGAAATATTTCATCATTTTCATGTAAAGTCTGAATAAATAGTAAACGCCCAAAAGTGTCATATTTTATTCATTTGTTAGTGAAACCATTTTGTATTTGGCTGTGCAACTATTTCTGAAGGATAATTTTTTCTCGAGCTTTATTGTAATATGAATTTTATTCGTTGCCATGACTAAAGGAATTTAACAGTTAAATGACAACCTAAATTTTCAGTTTTTTTTAAATGTTCTCAAAACAAGTGGCGAGAAGCATGCGTGAAACATCCTACAAGATGTCATGGCATATAGATGCTAAGCGCCCCAGTGGCGTGGTTGGTATGGTGTTTGCTTCCCACCTCGGTGGTCGCGGGTTCGATTCTCGGCCATTCCATTGAGGAGTGAGAGATGTGAATTTCTTGTGATAGAACTTCACTCTCGGCGTCGTTCGGAAGTCACGTAAAGCCGTTGGTCCCGTTGCTGAATAATCACTGGTTCCATGCAACGTAAAAACACCATACAAAACATATAGATGCTAATAATGAATACCTTGTTGATGATACTGTACATGCTGAAATAGGTAGGGAAGTTGACTATTGCAAGCGTGAAGGATGCACATTGTGTACAGAAAATGAGAGAGAAAGAAAAAAAAAACGAAAGCGTCCGCAAACTAATATTACTGGAATACGTGAGACCCAGGAGTGAAAATATCCTTGGTGGAGGTTGTGCCCTGGGAGGCAAGAGTGGCAGGGGGCGGGGGGAAGTATGGGGCGGGGGTCTTGGTGAGAGAATCAAATTAAAGGTCAGAGGTCAAAACTCGACACTGGATAGTATTCTCGTGTTAGAGAGAGAAAGAGAGAGATGAAACGATAGTCATCAACAAAGTCCATTTGTTATGTTCTTTCGCCATAGCGACGATGAACATGATCCTGTATGAGGCAAAGCCAGGGAGTGTACAGATTCTGGGAAGGGCGTCCTTTGTTCTTGTGCATCTTGGGAATTCCGGTCAACGTTTGTCATCCTGACTGGGGCTGCGATCGATTTCAGAGCTTAGAAGTATGCAGCTCTGCCTGGAGACGATGTTTGTGATCAGATCGACTCTATTTGTTGTAATTGTGTGTAGTGGTGATTAGGTCAGCCCTTTTTAATTGTATGCACATAGCTGATTAATGACTCAAATGCTGCAAATTTGCTTTCACGGTAAACTATGGGTGTGGTTGATCAAATATTCATTTTTTTAATAGAATATTTACTCTGTATGAAACAATCCAAGGAGTGGCAGTCCAAAGTGAGTGCGATTAAAAGGAAAAGGGCGGAGGGGTAGGAATGGCCAGGAAATAAAGAACGATTAATGCTATGTAATCACCTCCTAAGCATTGCGTCCTTAGGCCCCTTCGCCTTTCCGTGGCTTCTTCATAAGGGCTCTTCTTTTAACAACTCTGGGATCGCTTAATAAGGTTCCTGTCGCACATGGAGAGAGAGAGAGAGAGAGAGAGAGAGAGAGAGAGGCTTGTGTGTGTGTGTGTGTGTGTGTGTGTGTGTGTTTTTAAAGCTGCCCTACGAGAACTTACTGACCAGGCCCCTAAAAACAATAGGAACCAATAAACACTATTACTCAGCCCAAAATAAAAACGTTTATATTTCAGGGAGGATAACAAAGCGGGATAAAGACATTAGAGCAATCAATACACTAGTGAGATTGTTGGGCGCCATTTAACACAAGCATTGGCACACGTGCCAGCGCGCTTTATTGCACACGTTTATGTGCATATATGCGTATTTTATGTTTACTAATTATGCCTAACATGCACGCCTTTAGTTGCAGCGTGTGCTTAAGCTTCGTTTTAAAAGCTTAGGCACCTACATGTTTTTGCACATGTACAACTAACTGTATATCAACATTAAGAAGAAAAATTTCAAAGCGTTATTTTGAGGCTAATGACATCACTATTTAGCTGAAATTAATGACATATATTGAAAATATTTAAAACGCAATAAAATCAATTGTTTCAGTATGATTAAAAATAAACTGAATAGATAAGATATAACATAGGATTCAAGAACAAACAAAAATAATTAAAATCAGAATTAAAAATTAATGCTTTTAACTCATGGATGAGGAAAATTTGTAAAATACCCAACTTTATGAGCGAGCATTTTAATACTTTTGGAAACACCAAAATTATACTATTGCTAATTGCGTACCAGACCAGTTGTTATTCAGCTCAGGTTTCGTCTTTTATACAGACAAAAGACAAAGACTTAGTAATGAGGAGGCCAAGTCTCTCTGAACAAAGAGACGGCACCGTGAAATCACGGTCAGAGAATGGTTCTAGGTTCAATGTTATTGTCTTTTGATAAGAGTGAGAGTTGTGGATTAGAAAGGACCTCTTGTGTTCCGAAATTACCACGTATCGCGGACCTCATTGCAAACTGCTAGATAAGTAAATGACAATATCATTAAGGTCAAAAGGAAGAGTAGGCCTCTGTCTAACAGGGATATTCTCATAAGTGGAATTGTAAAAACACAGATGGCCTTTTGCCAGCTAGGGCTCTTGCTCCTAAGCAGTTCGTAAACAGTTTAAAAAAAAAAAGGGGGGGGGGGGTGACATTGATATGAGGGGAACTGTTTAAAGCTGTAAGGGTTTACATTACCTCGAACTAGTTAGCTGTGGTAGGCAAAAAATATTTTGATCTGCCGTTCTTAAACATTTTGTTTAAGTTTTCCTATGTAAATGCCTATTTTATTTTTATAGAGTTTCATATGGTTAGAATTAAATTTTAAGTCTAAAATAGTATATAAATGTAAGTAATATTTCTCATTGGTCCTAACTGTCATTGGGGACCACAGTAAGAAACTGGTTAATTGGAGGGAGTAACATGAAGTTGTATACTAACTTCATCTTCCGTCAATTAATCTAACCTAGGGCGCCTGCTCCTACCTGTCATGTGAGGCTTCTTCCTTCCTCGACCTTCCCCACTCGTCCTTCTAATCATAACTTTAATTATAATGTCGTATGTGGTAAATCTCCGAGATGCATCCCACCCTAACATGAATTACGCTGACGTGCCTCACCTAACCTTGGCTACCTTCACAGCCATGGGACCCTTCTACCCAACTTAGCCTGAATTACGGCTCTGTAAATAGAGGGAGATATTTGCTTTAATATTGTGTTGTACTTGTCCTCTTTGTAGCCATAGCCAAAGACATTGTGTGGTCCTTAGCCTTCCCCGACCTACAGAGACCTTAACACTAAGGTTTTTCACTGTAGTCTTCCATTTTGTTATGGGTTAACCAAGCATTTCTGAACTCATTATCATAAATCTGTGGGTCCTTAGTGTGGTCCTCCAACGAAAATAAGTGTTTCGTAAAAATATGAAAAATTATGATATAAAAAAACAATATTTCTCTATTAAAAAACTTCCTACCAAGATAATTGTAGTTTTCAGCACCACGCTAGCAGGCAAAGCACAGAAAGTATCGTATCATTGGTAGTCATGGAAACGGGTGAGAGCATTCATCACTGGCTAATGGCAACTATCACCCAAGGTAATACCTCCGAAAAAAGGTATACTCTTGGTCATTTGAATACCTTTAGAAGAGCTCTCCTTGGAAAATTTGGTGGTGGGTGTCTTAAAATTGACTGAAATACTCGATAAACATTTTTACACTGTAGTTATTGGTTGGCAGTTCACATAAACCTTTAGTGTTCATGAAACACGACAGGAAAATGTTTTCATCTTTGTCGAATTTCATTACTCGTAGGCATGAATGAAGTTACCTCTGAATATTTTTCTTTCATGAAAATATATATACATTATATGAAATGACTTTTTAAAAAGTTTTTTAATAAAAAGTAAATATAGAATTTTTTATGATGATTTTAACTGTATTTGTAAAAAACAAAAGGCTATTTTGAGAACTGGGTTTAAGTTATTCTTGTAACTTTTTAAAAGAATGAATGTTGACAAATATCTTTCATTAAAAATGAAATGGTAACTCCATTTAACTAGGTAACTAACATGTCCAAGGGAAAGTAAGTTTATGTACTTGACATATTTTTGGCAGTGCTGCATATCAAATGAGGAAGAAAATTAAGATTAATTTTTTTTATTATATTACACGTGATGTACAACAGGAAAATCGTTGTTTTCAGTAGTCAGGTAGTATACAAGAGTAAGTTTGGAAATATTGGCTGAGAAACAAATTTTATTTTTCCAGTCATGCAAAATTTTATTTTAACAGTTCGGGACAGAAGCATATTCATATATACACATACTTGTGTGTGTATATATATACATGATATACTATAATATATATATATATATATATATATATATATATATATAATATGTATATGTATATGTATATATATATAATTACTCCATGTCCTTATTAATGTCTTATCGTTACTTGCACATATATTGTTTGGCCAAAGTTCAATAAAGTTTTAAGGAGGCCGTATTATCTACCTCTCTTTGATAATGGTGTTTTTGTGTTGCAGTGCTGGACTTCCGGCAATGCTCAGTTGGGACATGCTTTTGTTTCAAGTTTGTAATAACACTGATGACTTTCGATATAAGAATCCGAGAGTTTCAAAGAGCAACGATTGTTCGCTGCACATTTAGGTGCGGTCTCCTTTGGACGTTTCCAAAATGGACGGGGGTTTATTACCTTCTATCTAGTGATATTTAATAGAACTGCAAAAAACATGTCGCACAAATATACTTCCTGGTATATTCAACATGACGTTAAAGGTATGCGTGTTATTCGATGTTGTAACCTTTGGAGTATTTCTGTGTACTAGGTCTCACTTTCTTGTTAAACTGTTAGCAGCGAATTCATTAAATTACCTTAACGTAATTGGAATGACTAGTCTCTCTCTCTCTCTCTCTCTCTCTCTCTCTCTCTCTCTTCTCACACACACACACACACACACACACACACACACACACACTGGTTGAGTTTAACTGTTTTGAAAGTCTACTAATGTCGTTGAAATTTACATAACTACGTTTTGTAATATAGCAGTTATTTACGCTATGCTTTAATTTACATACCGCCATGGATGCATAATGTGTCAGGCCCTACCGAGTAGTTCGTATCGCCATCATAATTTGAGATCCAGTGTTCAAATGAAATTTAAATTTTGTTGCCAGACTTTACTAAACTCTCGGCTCATAACTTTTTGGTCTTTGGAAATTAGTATCCAACTCGACTTTGAATTGAAACTTTGCTTCAGAGGTGAAACCTATAGGTTTTGGAAGTAACACTGCCTCCAAAGTATGTTAAGTGGTAATTTGAAATGGTTTACTCAACAAAATAAGAAGAAAATAAAACTTTCATCAGTGGATTCCACAAGTTTCCTGAACTAATTCTATTCCAGTTATCTGTTGTCTGTTGATTTTAAAATGCCAACTGTGATTCGGGATCTGGGCTCCGTGCTTTTTTAGGGCTGTAGCTTTTGAACTGTGTTACATGGAAACTTGAAATTTTAGAGGTAAAATTTCCATTACTCAGAGTGTTGTACGTAGAGCGGTATGAAAGTTTTCCATTGCACCTACAATATTCAGTTAGAAATTATTTCACCTGTACAGGAACATAAAAAGGATTGTCTGATGTTGGGCAGAGTACATGGGGATTACCTTATAAAATATTTTGGGGGGCAGAGGATTTACTCCTTAAGAAAAATTTCAGTAATTGAAATAATTTCATTGTATCGTTTTAAGAAATGATTTTGGTAGTGTGGATTTTTTTCTTTTCTGTAATTGAGTAGTTTCTTGAATATTTTTTTTTTTTAGGGCAGGTGCACGTAAGGAAGGAATTAAACAGGGAGGTTGCTCTGACAGCAGTGTTGTGGCGAAGAATCGTTAGACTTGATGACTCCGTCCTTAGCCATCAACCTTCAGCGTTTTACTCAAGTGTTAAATTTAGTTGCGTTGGCTTCGATCATTAATTTCGGTCACTTCTGGACTAGATTATTAAGTATCATAATCAGCATGTAAACAAACTTAGTTATATCCATTCCTAGTTTTGAAGATTTAGGAATATTTTGTCTCAAGTTATATTTGGGAGAAATTACCTATGTCCTGTGGTCGAGACCTTGATGATAACCTTGACCTTTTACCGTTCAAGTTGAAATACAGACAGGCAATTAGATATTGTATGAATAGATAATAGGAATCGCAAGTCGATAACATTTACGCAATGAGTCATTTATTATATTATATAACCTTTATGTATAACCTTTTATAAAAGATTCATACAAATTTTGAATTTCTCGGAGTCCCAAAACTTCAACTGAATCAGTTGGTATACTATATCAGTGGAGAAATTTGGCCTGTGTTCTTTTATATCCAGCGGACATTCGTCACCAGTCATTTTACCAAGTTTCATCGAAACCCCTTTTACATCCGTTCTAAAAATATTTTAATTAAGACACAGAGAAACCGACGGGGACACAGCGACATGGGTGGTGCATTTTCTCCTCGGTTTCGTTGAGAAGATGAGATGATCAATGATATCTTACTACTAGATTTGTTAAGCAATTTTGTGTCGTAAGTAGAATGTTTTATCGGTTTAGTGTCGGGGAAAGATGAAAGGCAATGGTATGATGTCGTGCATTTGAGTGTTGGCTAACCTTAATAAATTTCCGTCTAGAAGCGTCATTATGACAATGAGAAATGTTGTCTTTTACCCATCACAGCCACTTTATTTCCCTTGCTCTTGTTTGTATTATCGGAGTTCTTTATCAGCTACTGCATTCCTCGAATACTATGCATATCCCCAGTTTAAACGGCATTTTGTCGTCGATATTCATGAAACTTCACAATTAGCCAATATTTTCATTTTGTGAGACGTAATCATATTTCAGCTATTTTAATTTGTCTTTGTGTAATACACTCTAACTTACGTGGATGGAATTAAGAAAAATAGCTCTTGGAAGTAAGAAAAGGAGAGAGAGAGAGAGAGAGAGAGAGAGAGAATGGTAGGAAACCAGCACCACCAGAGGCGGTAACAAATTAACTCTTTTTGTTGAGAGCTAAAAAAAAATGGTTGAACTGTTAGTCAGAAACTCAGGAACAAACTGTTGGTAAAAGTACTAGAGTAGTTTCCGTTTATTTTCCTGTGACATTTTCTTTTGTTTTATAGTTCAGTCAACCTGAGCTTATGGTGGTAAAAACTTAAAAGGTATGGATGGTATAATCTGTGTAAAGTTAACTTTGAGTGAACGTCCCCAAACATCGATATATGGTTTCAGATACTTAATACTTAAATGTATTGTTTTAGTTACATTATTCTCTTCATTGCAGTATAGTAATAATCCTGCGTTACTGAGTGATTGAGTGCCTATAAATGGAACACCAGTTTGGACTTACAACTTACGAACTAAGCAATTAAGTAAGCGATGCTAGATCAACATATCGGCCGTCGAATTTCAACAAATTTTTTCTGTCGATCGATACTGATGTCAGAGAATCTGATTACAAATCCTGCCGATGGGATAAAGTAAATATTCCTTTTTTTTCCTGGTTCTTGATTTGTGTGTGCGTATTTAAGCCCTGTAAGGAATTTTATATCGTCATGGAAATATATTATTATGAAGAGTTGCTCGGCATCCTTTTATTCGTGTTATGGAATAGTTACTTCAAGCCTTGATGCAAGGAAGAGAGAGACTGAAGTCCAAAATGGAGGCCGTGCCCCAATTACCTTTTTTCTTGTACGAAGTTTGCCTCATTGACGGAAAAGCCAAGGCAGCAGCTGCTGCTGCATGGCGCACGTACTTACTTAAGAGAGGTGCGGTCGATTCGTAATCAGGAATGAGAATCTGATGAAAGGAGGAGAGAAGAAGGCTGATTGATTTATCATCATCATCATGAGCTCGCGTGACAACAATATTAGTCATCGACTGAAGGATATGCAAGCTTTCCGGAAATTGATATTCTTGGTACCCTCTCTTTTATGCGGAGGGATACTTACATGTCTGAGAATATACGTGAGTGACACAGTTAACGATGCAATGTCGATTTCCTGTTACTGGTTGAAAGGTATTTTGTTTATTCTTTAAATCAAGAGTTCAGTAACGTTACATTTAAAGCAGTATATAACATTACCAACACCGAATGTAAACAGAATGTTGTTTGCTGACCTCATTATTTATTCATTCGTGCACTGCATTAACATTTGCTTACGCAAGACTGTACTTAATTAAGCCCTGAAACGAATCGCTACTTGTGTTAAATTGTTAATTTCTCATCCCCCCACTCGCCTTGTACGCTACGGCTTTGCGCATGCGTGAACCCACGTTACAAAAGTCGCTTAATACAGCGTCTCTTATAGCACTTTGCCTTCAGCCTTATGTTATTGCTCCTGTATCACATAGATACTAACGGCCCCTTGTAATGTCCTTTATTGTTAAAGAAGACGTGCCGATGCCCATAGACAGAGATTCAATTACAATGGAAATTTTATCCGCGGCGTTGGCCATACCGGGTTTTTATATGATGTTATTTTCTCGGAAGAATTGGGCTTTGTTGCATTAGTTTTCGAAGTCCCTTTGACGTTTTTTGTCCTGCTTCTTTTGTTATTGAGTTATCTTTGTTGTCGTATGAGAGCGCTCGCCATATGTTTACTTGAGATATTCCTAAATGTTTGTTGGTCAAGATTTTTTTTCTTATGAGCTTTTCTCTTTTTCGTTTGGAATGCTTTCCCACTTAACATTACGTGGATGATCCTTCATTTTGTTTGTTTTGTTTGTGTAAGCGTTCGAAAAAATTACATTAACATGAGGATGAAGGTTAATAATGAAGGTATAAACTTTACGTAACAAATTAACGACCTGATATCATCAGAGTGAAGAGGTGATTGGCATTAGGAGAATAGTTATTGTCTCGAAGAAAGGGTTTTAATTGCATTGAGCAAATTTGGATTCTTATATTAAAACTATCATAATTGTAACCACATAAAAGATAGGGAGTCATAAAGGTAGTAATAGCCCCCAAAACCATATGCATCCAATGTCTAAACGTCTCTGTTGAGTTTACCTAACTTCCCGATACATCTTTGTTGATAGGCATTGCTTTCCTGTAGTAGTCTTTCAGGACAAATAAGAGGCAGATCTCGTATATTTGATAAGATATTGACGCTTACAGTAAAAAAAAATATCTTTCAGTGTTAAAAGTCCTAAATGAAGCGAAACGGAAATTATTAACTGGACAAAATTAAAGGCAAGAGCGTCATTCGAGTTTGTATCTGTTATTTGATTCTACACCTTTGTTTATAAAACTTTCATGGTAACACAGTGTCTTTTTTCTGTGTAGAAAGTCCGGAGGCAAAAAAAAAAAAAAAAAAAAAAAAAACTTGGTTTAAAAAACAAAAAAGCTTTTGGTTCCGCCTCCTTAGAGAAGAAAAGGATTGTCTTATGGGACTCCACTCTGTTTTGAGGTTATGCCTCATAAACTTCTAAACAAAAGAGCATCAGAGGGTCTCTGCCTTTTTTTCCTGTACTCTTGTTATTTCTAGGTTTTGATATTCTTTTTGAATTTTCCATCTAGAATCTCGGGCATAAACCTAATATAGATGAGGTATTATCTTGGAGCAGACTTGCAGAAAATGTTTATACAGATCGGATTGTTTTCAGACCGTGGTATTCAATGGTTAAGTTTGTTAGTAGTAGATAAAGATAAAAATGAAAGTGTATGTTGCTGAGTTTAGAAGCTGTGTATAGTATTTATTTAACAAAGACTTGTTTCATCTTACTGGATTTTTCATGCTTTTTTTTTATCGAGGGACCTCTTTCAGCAGCTTGTTGCTTTATTTGTTTGTGCATTCCGTTCTGCTTTATTTCCTTGTCAGACGCGTGTTCCCTGCATCGTAAATGATTCATTCTTATAAATAAAAAGTCTTTAAATGAAGAAATCAAGCTACCTTGCACTTTGACCTACAGAGAGAGTGAAGCTGTAACCGTGAATAACAAAAATTCTTTGCTAATTGTTCCATGTGGGAAAATCCATGGCTGCTGTTGTCGTCTTGTGCGAAGTGCAGGAGTGTTATGACAATCCGAAAATGAACCGGTTTTAATGAAACAGTAGAACTACAATAGAATTAATTTCTGCTGCCTTTTCATATCCTCCCTTATATTTTTAGAAAACAGCGTTATTACAAATTGTTGAAGGCTTTTCTTTTCTTTTAGGAATTCCAGTTTGTTGCATAAATAACGCGTGGTTTTTTTTATCAAATGTAAGTAGCATTAATAAATGGGGTAGAATGCGTGTGAATTTCTGTACCGTTTGAGTATAATTTCGGAATTAAAATATGTATCGGCAATCTCTGGTTAAAAAATTGATTGACTTTTATCTACTAAAAATAAGAATAAAGCTTTTCTGGTCGCTGCGAAACACGAAAACTTAGCACCAGGGAAATACAAGTCTGTACAAGGAACATAAACTTTGAAGTGTTTCCTGAAGAAAGTTAGAACTTGCATTTGCCTTTTACAGGTTCATCGTACCGTGATAGTCTAAAGGATCGTCTGTATTGCGATTTGAAATCATTTCCGAGCACTTATAAAAATAGTAACCAATACATGCTTGTGAAATCGGGAAAATATCTTATATTTTTTAAATGGAATATCTTTTCTGTGTGATTGCTTCGGAGAAATGAGTATCCAAAGGATGTGGTCATTTAATTGATAAAATCACACCGGTTTTGTAATTCAGTTATTTTCGTGTGGATGTTTTTCCAATTAATTGATTAGCCTAATGCACAAAACATCCCTTGGCTGTAAATATGTCACTTTACGAAGCTAATGAAAGAATGACCCAAGTGTCCAGGTTACGTAACCCGACATGTCACCTTGAACTAGAACGAAGTCTGCCGTCATCTCAGGAACAAGACCTCATCCTGTTGCCAGTGACGCGAGACGTTGGACTGAAGAGAGAGAGAGAGAGAGAGAGAGAGAGAGAGTTATCTATTTCCATCATTCCCGTTTTCATGAACAGCTTTTCCCCGTTTGTTGAATTCGTAAAAGTGTCATCGTGCACTGGAATCCTACCTGGAAGGAAGCAATAATTCCGTAGATCGTTCTGCCGACGTTGTTTATTATACTGAAGGTTTTTCAACTTCAGCCGGCGCAACAATTCGTGTGTCATGTCTTCTCCTTTAAGCCCTTCAGACCGCTGTCGTATTGCCGCATTTCCACCTTCCTCTGTCCCTCCGCACATTACTTAGCTTCTGTTATTCATTACGTTGGAATTGTTCTAATTTGTGTGGGTTTTTTATATATATATATTTTTTTTATTTTTTTAGGTTGATTCTTAGTTTCAGGGAATGGTAATTAAGCACTTTTATGTGTTAGCAGTAATAATAGATTATGTAGCGTTCAGTACTACTATTTGTATTTATATTCTGCAAAATCATTCGGTGATAAATCACGCTGTAGTGCCAGGGTTGTTCAAATTTCAGTGATGCTGATCAGTCATATGAAAACTGCCAGCAGTGATTAGCAATGAGTATTGATCGCGTGCATAGCTCCAAGGTGCCTTTACTAATTCAAGCTATTGATACACAAGTCAGACTTCCAGTATTAACTTTTCTTTTGTTGCAGATCCATGTTGGGAGGGAAAGGTTGGGGGGGTGGGGGGACCCTACCAGCCTTCTCTTGCCGCTCATCCCTCCTTATTTCTTTTCAGTTATTCGCATGCGTTTTCCCCCGTCCGTCTTTTGTTTTATTCAAACGCATTTCTCTTTCCCCCCATCCTTTGTTAGTATGTTTTTATGTTTTTACTTTTCCGTTTGCTTTATTCATTCTTCAGTTCTCGCTCTCTTCCGGTTTCCTTATTTCTATTTTTTCTTCCGTTTCCCACGTTCGTTTGCTCTCATTCCTCGTTCCATTCTCGCTTTCCTTCTCTTATGTTTTCCCAATCACTTTTTCGTTATTTTTAACTAACCCTGACTTCTGAATTCGCCTTTTGCTAATAATTCTTGAATAAACTATATCTGTGAATATTTATATGATAACCTTATCGCTTTCGCTTTTAAATCTTGTTATTAATGGCCGTCATTCATTTTCAAGACGAATAGGTTCACTGTCGGCGTGGGATTGCACGGTAGTTTAAGTATTATAAACTGTTGATGTGTATTATGTATGCAGTTTTTTTTTTAGAATGCTTTATAAATCGATGTAGTACATGACAAACCTTCCTTGGGTATTGACATTTTTGAAGATTAGGCATTTGTTAAATTCTGACCTAGTAAATTGAAACAGAAGGCAGAATGGTATAGCAACCTCAAGTCCGGGATTACCTCAAGAAGCAGACGTGGGATGATAACTGCAACCCGAACATTTTTTTTTTTTTTTTTTTTTGTATCTTAACAGTCGAAAATACAGTTCTATGGTATTTTATCAATCAAATCTTGATAAAACAAAAGAAAAGCGTAGTCAACCTCGCTTGAAATGACCATTTGCGCGAGGACTGAGTCTGATCTCTGTCCGGAGCCATCTAAGCATTTAATATCATGTGTTGAGTCTGGTTCTCTTTCCACTCTGTTGACGCAAGGTTCAACCACGGTCTAGGGCTCTAGGCCCTAGACCGTGGTTGAACCTAGACTCTAGGGATTCAACTACACTTGAGGAAGTGAAGTTACTGAAATGGAATCACTACAGCTCGTGTCTTCTTAAGGCACTTTTTAAAATGCTGGTCGTTTGTTTTTCATGTATTAAGACAATTGAATTTTCTGTTTCTAAGAGTTAATTATTAGCTATATATAAGATCTTTCTCAGGAGATCAATATTCATTATGAATATTCGTTCGTGACATAGTAAAAGAAATCTAACTGAAAAACACTTTTCAACTTAGTTCTCCTGCCTTTAGAATATTTTTTTTAATGAAAGCTGAAAGGTGACTTGGCAAGGAGACTGATTCTGGAAAGAAGAGGGTTATCGTTTATTTGAAAAATACGATATGTTGGTCTCGTAACGCGGTTACTTGGTGTGTTACAAAAGTTTGCGGATACTTAGAAGTTTGAAGATTCCAGTAGAGATCGATCACAAAAGAAAATTCATTGGTAAGTTTAAAATTTACTAAAGCATACCTGTACAAAGCACAAACGCAGTTAGTATACAAGGTATTCTTTCGCAATGGAGACAAACACTGAATTTATAGTGTTCAGAGTCCTTTGTATGAAAACGAAGTGAAACTTCAGCAAAAAATGACAGTGGTAACCTTGGAAATTGCAGTTACGTAATACCAATCAAAATCCAAGTAGCTTCTTCTTCTTCTCCTTCTTCTTCTTCTCCTTCTTCTTCTTCTCTCTCTCCCCTCCCTCCACCCCGACTCCAATTTGACTTACTCTTCCTTTCCTTCACTTCTAAACTAATGTTGTCTGTTCTTGCTATCCTTAACTGAAATAAAGTAGTATTAACACTACTCTCACGTGCATAATATTAGGCCTAATGTGGTGTTTATATCTCTAAACATCGCCATTTACAAAGATGCAATTTCCGCAGCTTTTCTAACGAAGTAATACTTATCTCGAGCAATGTGAAGGATTTGTGAGGCCAGCCAGTGGTTCGTATAGCGTTCAAGTTAACCAGAAAACGTTTAAGACTGGTTAATCACAGTTTGAAGGATTTACGCTAGCTAAAACCTCCGTTAGGTTGATTGGAGTGTCTTTCTTAGATGGGTAGTAAATATTCTACTTTTTAAACGAAAAGGCTTTATATATATATATATATATATATATATATATATATATTATATATATATATTATATATATATATATATGTGTGTGTGTTTGTGTGTGTGTCATTCAGGGAGATTCATGCTGTGACTCTAGTAGAAAGTTTTTATTTTAGACTGTGCGCGCGCTGTATCACATATATTCATCTTTAATTGGCTGTGAAGGCAATATATTTTAGACCATTTTATTTGCTGTGACGTCTTGCGGACGAAATGCACCTGCAGGAAGCTCCTTCTCGAAGGGAACACTCACCTATGATACTGAATTGCGTCGGATAGATTTGATCCGATATGAGTAAAACATTGATAGAAATAATATTTAACATCGCTTCTGTCTTTATACTACTTGAAATTCATTAGTTTGATGTAGTATTGATTATTTGTATGTCTGTTATGTGCGCAATATGTCCAATGTTTCTGTTTTCTGAATTTGTTTCAGGTATACAGGTGGAAGCATTAGCGATAATGTATGATTGCATTATCCAGTATTGCCAGTTTTATGACGGTAATGAGTAACAGCACGCCAATATTTCTCAAGAAGATGCAAAATGTGTCGGCGCACAGTTCTTCCGATATAGCGCAGAGATGAGCAGGAATATTTAGCTGAATCACATATATGCAAAACGAATTAGAAAAATGCAGTGTTCTCGATTTATGAATGAATGCTACTTACTTTAGATTCCTCATTCACTGTAGAATTCAAAATTTTGAGACAATAACTCGTATAGGATATCCATTTTTCTTTGTTTTCTCCCGTGATAGTTCATACATCCTATTCCTGGAGGGTTAACACCCATGGTTTATAATACGTACATCGAGCATTAATGAAACTTCATACCAAGTCTCATCAATCTGGGTCATACTGAGGCTCTGAAGCCAACAGCCAAGTGTCCTCCTACCCTGTAGAAGGGATTTAACAGACATTATTTTACTGAATCATGAATGTTGTTTGTCCTGTAATTTTCGTGTTTCCGCCATCTAGAATGAAAATTGAAATGGATCTGGAATAAAACTTTATTGATTCTGTTCATTTTATGTTTCAGCATACCGTTTATGAAAACGTAGCCAACCCTGACAGATGTCAAGAGAAACTGAAATACACTTTGCTTCAGTCCTCCTGCTCCTTACCAAGGAGAACAAGTGATGTTGAAACATATCCACTATGTACTGTATACCATTTGACAAGCCATGTTTCCCTCTTTCGACAAAAGACACCCAGTGAAACTAGAATATAAAAACCCCATTGATGAATGAGGAGGGCATTCTGAATACCCTTTTCTCATACAGTGAATCCGGGCAAGACGAGTTTGAAAGGGAAATTTCAGTTATTTTCACGCGGCTCCGTAATCACTGCAAAGCCTCTAGGGCACCGATAAAAGAAAAGTTCCACGCTGGACGAGTGGTTTTCGAGCTGGGCTGCCAATCCGGTGGTCCCAGGTTCGATTCCCGGCTCGGTCAACGCGGAATCAGAGAAATTTATTTCTGGTGATAGAAGTTCATTTCTCGATATAGTGTGGTTCGGATCCCACAATAAGCTGTAGGTCCCGTTGCTAGGTAACCAATTGGTTCCTAGCCACGTAAAAATATCTAATCCTTCGGGCCAGCCCTAGGAGAGCTGTTAATCAGCTCAGTGGTCTGGTAAAACTAAGATATACTTAACTTACCGATAAAAAAAGAAAATGAATTTCCCGGGGTTGTGTGTGGAAATAAAATACCTTCCAGGTCACTACACTGAATCTATGACCTAATAATATTATTCAACATGCAAAAGTGTTCAAGTTTAAGGGAGCAATATTTGAGGTACTTCAAACAGGAACTCATAACGATACACCCACGTGCATGCTTATGCATATGAAGACGCGCACACGAGCGTTCTCAAGGAATGCAAGGTGCTGAAATACACACACCGACACAAAGACAATATATCGTATATAATTACAAACGTGTATGTGTGTGTGTATATATATATATATATAATATTGTATGTATGTATATGTAGTATATAACACATCAAAAAGGGAGCGCGTACGCATGTTTTTGAAT
>NC_061093.1:44443735-44453735 GCF_015104395.2 Macrobrachium nipponense | reverse complement strand
CTCCATTATAAGCCTCCGACGGGAGGAGGAAAGGAAGGGGAAGGAGCAGCTTGTAGTTTACATGACATGGAAATTGTCTCCAAAATTCCTTGTAACGCTGAATGAACTGAAGGGGCCGGGAGGGGGCAGGGGGCTGGGAGATGCGAGTGACGGAGGGGAGGAGGCTCTGGCTGCAATTGAGTCA
Organism: Macrobrachium nipponense; assembly: GCF_015104395.2. Taxonomy (NCBI): domain Eukaryota; kingdom Metazoa; phylum Arthropoda; class Malacostraca; order Decapoda; family Palaemonidae; genus Macrobrachium; species Macrobrachium nipponense. Next base: position 44,453,551 of record NC_061093.1, on the reverse strand, counting down.
CGAAGGAAGACGCGGGATTTTGCTCCTTAGGTGGCCCCGGACCAGGAGGAGAATGATTGCGAGCATGTGCGTGCGTGTGCGCGTGCGTCTGCATGTGTGTGCGTGGGCCTCAACTCCTGACTTCTAATATTGCCGTCAACATGACGTGTTCTTTATTATGTCTCTTCTCATTGTTTGCAGATCTACCAGTTCCGTCGGGGATGTGGGAGGCGAAGGAAGGCGGCGGGCTAGGGGTTGGTGGGAGTGTACATAAGCCGAAATATGGAAGGGAAGTAGAAGGGGAAGATATCCACAAGGTATAAAACTAGAGATGAATGAAAAAACCCTAAGTTTTTTTGCAACATGCCTGTTTTTAGAGATGGTTGAAATGCTTCTCTTCACTTTCTGTATTTCACTCTTCAAGATGATAACGAAATCTTTTAAAAGTAGCAATTTGTAAACCTCTTATGCTTTACATATTCTCTCTCTCTCTCTCTATCACTCTCCACTCGTCCATCTCATCTATCGTCATCTCTCTCTCTCTCTCATGTAGTAGTGATTACTTCAGGGGTTGGAAATTATTAAATAACAATTATTTATCGTTGTTATGAAAGCGGCTATGGATTTAAGTAAACCGGTATAAAAGAAATAAAAATTATATTACCGCAAAACTTTGTTCAGCAACAGAAAAAATTTGTTATTCGATACTCATAATCAGAACGGCAAATTTACCCACGACGCTTCATTCCATGAAACCACTGTGAAAGTATATACACATTTTGACAAGAACTGAGAGAGAGAGAGAGAGAGAGAGAGAGAGAGAGAGAGAGAGAGAGAGAGAGGAGAGAGATGAGAGAGAGAGAGAGAGAGAGAGAGAGAGAGAGAGAGAGAGATGAGAAATGTATGAAAAGGTATGTTTGCTCCGAGAAATCAACCTTTCTTTGTTGACATGAAATCTCATGAAAATTTCCGACATGTTGACCTGACTCGACCTTTCTTCGTCGTCTTCGCAGAAAATTTGTTTTTCTAGAGCGTTCAGTGACGTGGTTAATTACCGTTTTATTTTGTAGGTGTGTACTGAGGTTAGGAAATTGAATTGAACACAGACGAGCACTGTAACATATTTTGTGTTGTGTATTTACGTTTAGATAATAGTAGCGTGTAAATAATTTAATATAAGAGACATAGTAACTAAGTACCTAGCCAGATATACTGGCAGAGATTCGCTCATCGAGTATGCATCTTTCTAGAAATTGACCAAATGACGTGACCTGTTTAAGAATCTCTCTCTCACTCTCTCCTCTCTCTCTCTCTCTCTCTCTCTGTATCTCTGTATATATATATATATATATATATATATATATATATATATATATAATAATCTTTATATAATTATTTATATACTGTATGTATGTATTTACACACACAATTCCCAGTCTGAATTGTAGATTGAGCAAAATGTTTAGAAGTAACGTTTTATCCTAGCTACTTGTACTTAGTCGAGGTTTATAGATATAAATTGTTGGTGTTCATTTCAAGGTTATGATTGCTAAACCATGTCATTTTGCCTGACGTCCCTGTCATCCAAAAACGTAGCAGATTGTGAACTCTCATCCTTGGTGTGAGAATGTTCTCGCTCCGCCCACAAGGATGGTTAAGCTCGTGCCCCGCCCACTCTGGAAGGATCTCAGAGGTTCCATTGTGGCGTCCTAGTTGACAGAGAGATCCTACGGGGAAATGCAGAGCCAGCTCTGCGAAAGTCCCCATTAGAGTTCTATGTAGGAAATTGTATGTAGCTGAATTAACGACTAAGCTCTCGAATGGAGAATAGTATTCTCTATAATCATGTATGAATCATTCATTATTTTATCCCCTGATGACTTCAGCCGTGAAAAAGAAAGTTTGCATTTCATGGAAACACAAATCCATTAGCTTTAAACTTTCAGTGAATGTGAGTATTGGAACCGGACAAAGGTGATTATACCCATTTCTTCTTTCATGGAGCTCGGCATTACGTCCATTATTAAACCATTTCAGCAGAATCTGATTCCATTGTATTGATGCCTGCCAGAGCGAGGGTTACATTAGTTTCCCGTTCTCCACCCCATCCCTTGCTGGAGGGTTGCATCAGACGGAGTTTTTGCTTTTGCCAACGGCATAATATCATTGCAGACGTCATGACAGTCTCAGCAAAATTTTAATTTTGTTTTTCTTCACATTATTGTTCTAGGAATTATAAACCGAGGAGAAATTGGCAATGATAATGCTTTATGGCGGGGGTAGCTAACAGTATTCAATTGCATTCTCTATTATGATGGGACGAGAGGGAACGTATTATCCTAATGAAGGTCTTCCACTTAATTCAGGGTTTCCGTATACGACGTTATTAAAGCCGTAAAATGGAATCGGATTCTTTCAGGTGGAAGCATTCGACTCGTCCGTACCCCGCCCTTTTAGAAAGCAAGGAGACATAGCCACGCCTTCTGCGAGCGTGCGTGTGTTTGTTCGTTTCTCTGTGTGTATGTGACCAGGGGCGGGAGCACCCCCTAGCTCCTGGTGTTCCCCACAGGTGTCGGTACAACAACTTTAATCGTATAGGAGTTGTCGGGTACCACCAAAGCTTGGTAGCGAAACGGGTCTCCTCCTTCCTTTGCATAAGGTTTTTGCGATTGATTGGGAAACAATGGTCGTTGTTTGTGTCATGTTTAACACTTGGCCAGTTGTCAGCGAACAGCTCAAGTCCGAGTGTCAGACGAACACCCGTTTTAAGGATGGCGTTAGCAATAGCTGCGATGCCATAAGGTAGAGCTTTTGAAGCTTTCGTTAGCCACCAGCTGTTCGGTCAGTTGGTGTAGCCGTGGTCGCAGTTGTATCTAGAAAATACCGATGGAAATTGACGAAAGCGGGTCCGTTACTTGTAGTATGCATCATTATTATAGATTTTTTTCTTTTTATACAACATTCGTTGATGTTGCTAACGTTACTGTTTTACAGATATTAGCGTTTAGTCGTTCAAACTTCCCTTATATGATTGAAATAGGTTTTAGTTTATTTATATAGTAAACTGGTTTTAGTCTGCATGGGATCCTGCATTTAGTTGTTTTTTATATAATGAGCTGGTTTTATGTCTGCATGGGATCCTGCTCCTTGGAGCAAGCCATAAGATGTTGAAATAAGGTTCATTTACAGTGTTCTTTACACTGTTACCCAGTCTTCTACTTAGCAATGATTTGGTGCGTTCACCCAAGAATATTATATCAGTTAATATACTTTTATGAAACACCCTTAAGCATCAGATACATCAAACGTGCAATGAAATAGACCGTTCATGATCGCTGGAATAATATTTTGCCAAAGCACTAGCTTGTGGTTAATTTGACTAGAGTTTTATAAAGGTTAAACATTATCAGCCAGTTTTAATGCAAATTGACTCCGTCTGTACACTGAAAGGCCGCGTCTCGTCCTGGCTGAACTTTCGTGCACAAAGGAAAGACTCTCTCTCTCTCTCTCTCTCTCTCTCTCTCTCTCTCTCTCTCTCTCTCTCTCAGCTAAAGCAGATTGACCGAATCTTGGGGGAACTGCCGAGGAATGCATTTTGATTGCATGGCTGAAATGCGTAGACAGGCAATCTGATTTTTGTCGGCATGATGTGGAGAATTTCTGACGCGACGTGGAGGAGGAGGAGGAGGAGAGGCTGAAATGAGACGAAAATGCAAAAGGGCAAAGAACGCCCATTAGTTCTGGGCAAGGCCCCTTTGCGACGTTTCCCCTTTGATCGATATCAAAATTTCGCCAAGGGTGGAATTTTGGAAAGCTCATATTATATAATAATTATATAATAAAGTAACTGATGCCTCTGACAGTTTGAATTTTAGCAGCTACCGAGTATCTCGATCATTTAAAAACGATGCTTATTACTCAAGTGTTACGCGTCTTATTATACAATATTTATGGTAATGCCGGTCTCATGAATGACACCTAGCATAATTAACTTTTTTTTTTACCAGTAATTTTTCTTCTCTCATTAACCCCAACCCTCAAAACACGAAAATCTCATCAATTTTCAAAACTCTCTCTCTCTCTCTCTCTCTCTCTCTCTCTCTAATGAATCGAACCTCTGGAATCTGAATCGGAAATAATTTTCCTTCGCTATCGAAAACGGATAAAAGGGAGAGAGAAAAAAAGGTTGGGGAGGGGGGGGGGGGGGGGGGGGGGGGTGGGGGGGGGGGGGGGGGGGGGGGGGGGGGGGAGAATCCATATGCGTTGTTAATGGTGTCGGAAAGGAAGTTTCTCGAATGCCACGAAGTTGCTGAAATTGATCTGTGGTGAAGCGCCCCGCGGGAACCGCCAACTTCAGCCAGTAACTCCCTTCCTTACCATCGGTTAACCTTTAAGGCAAACCCCGTATTGTGGTGACAGAGCTCTCGCACTAAGCTGACGTCTGGAAACTCCCCCATCTCTCTCTCTCAGATAACTTTGACGATATTATTTGCTTTCTTGCTTTCTCTCTCTCGATCTCTTCCTGATCACGTCGACGATATTATTTTCTCTCTGTCTCTCTCTCTCTGATACTTTAACGATATATATCTCTCTCTCTCTCCTCATCTCTCTCTCTCTCTCTCTCTCTCTCTCTCTCTCTCTGGTCACTTTGACGATATTATGTGCTTGCTTGCTCTCTCTCGATCTCTTCCTGATCACGTCGACGATATTATTTTCTTTCTGTCTCTCTCTCTCCCTGATCACTTTGGCGATATTATTTTCTCTCTCTCTCTCTCTCTCTCTCTCTCTCTCTCTCTCTCTCTCTCTCTCTCTGGTCACTTTGACGATATTATTTGCTTGCTTGCTCTCTCTCTATCTCTCCCTGATCACTTTGACGATATTACTAGTGCTCTCTCTCTCTCTCTCTCTCTCTCTCTCTCTCTCTCTCTCTCTCTCCTTTATTCATAAAAGGAATAAAAATGTGGATTCTCACCCAGGAAAATTATTAAGGGCGTGAGTTTTTTCTTAATATTGAGCTGCTATATTCATGTTGTGTTGATAGTATGATGTAGGCAGATGCAGGCTAAATCCTGACATCTTTAGTTAATTTCGATGGTCTTTTGACGGCGTTTGTCATTACTGGCCTTTATTATCATCACTGTTATAGTTTATGTATTTACGGGGGCATGTAATTATTACAAACTCGACCCTCCGTGCTAGTGCCAGGGCCATTGTTGTCTGAGCTAACTCCCCCCTGAAAGAAACTGCCGTCCGGATCGGGGCAAAGTCAACACACCCGGTGAAAGGCAGGGGAAAGGAAAGGTGAGGTGAGGGGCAAAAGCTGGGTAGAGAACTTGGGAATAAAAAATCATAAACACCGGATCAAAAGGAGGCCAGGCGAAACCTGTAAACACCCTTTAACGTGGATCAACACTGCTCTTTAGGCAACACGGGTGAGAGAGGTTGGGGTGGGAAGGGGGGGTGATTTCGGATTACTCTCTCTCTCTCTCTCTCTCTCTCTCTCTCTCTCTCTCTCTCTCTCTCTCTCTCTCTCTCTCTCTCTCCACCCACGACAATTCACTATTGAGAATTTCGGAGTTCCGCATAATCCCGGACGCCTTAATTTGCTTTGTTTCTCAAGTCCTTTTTATCGCTTCAAGTTTGTTATTAACCTTTTGATACGATTTATTGATACTCATGCTAATCGACTGTAGTGTAAACATTCGTTTTCCCTTTAATTTCAGGTTATTGAATTATGTCTTGCAATACTGTGCAGACATTCCAACTAGTAATGGAGGTATTTGTGTGGAATTGAATATTTCATTTTCCCTTTTTTAAAATTTAAATGATGGATTGGCAGCTGCTTAGTCAGGGAGCGTGCAGTGGATTCTCATACAGACTTCCTCCGCCTTTTAACTTCTGTTATTTACCTGGCTCATGATAACCACGCTCCTGTAACATGATGCCAGTTCCCCTCGGAGATGAATGGCTCCTGGAGCAATTTAATATGGGTGGCTTCAACGCTCATATTTCGGTCTTGGGAGCTTATAATCTTTAATAATCTATGCATGGGTACTGGAGTTGGACGTGGCACGTTACACGTTGGATGCCGTAAATGCAGCTGGTTTTTCGTAGATGCAAAGCGATGTGTTGTCTCTTGGTTCTTGTTTTAATATTTATTGCTTTTCATTAGACAGAGTTGAAATTCATCGTTCATTCATAATCATTAGTTATGACCAAATTATTTTTTTTCCTGCTGTTATAATACTTTATATATATATGTGTAATCTATATATATATATATTTATAATATATTATTAATATAATATATATATATATATATAATATATATATAATATATATAAATATATATAGAGATGAGAGGAGAGATGAGAGACGAGAGAAGAGAGAGGCGAGACGAGAGAGACGAGAGAGAGAGAGAGAGAGAGAGAGAGAGAGAGAGAGAGCTACTAAAAGACCAAATACTTTTCTCTTAAACTGTCGACACTCTTACTGCTCTACTGCTCACTGCTTCTATTTCTGGTGTCCTCTTCAGCCTTTTCCGTACCTATGCCTGCGTCTCCATCCCAAAGTGAGGGAACTGACTGGAACTTGAAGCTCCTTTCAGTACGATGCAACCTGAACCGCAATGAAAGCGGAAACGATTTGCCGGGTCAACATTTTTAGGTTCGATGTGAACTTTAAAAAATAGATTTTTTCAATCTTTACTGCAGTAGAAGTCGCACTACAAATCCGATGCCGTATGCTAACTGCATGGTTTTTTATTAATTTGTTTTAACAACACAACTGTGACAATTTTAGAATGAGTTTCATTTTATGTTGCCCTGATACAGTTCTCTTTGTATTTTAATAATTTACTCACATTTCTCCCAGTTATTACTTTATTGATTTTATTTCTCTCTCTCTCTCTCTCTCTCTCTCTCTCTCTCTCTCTCTCTCCTCCTCTCTCTCTCTCTCTCTCTCTCTCTCTCTCTCTCTGTATTTCCAATTACCTTCTGTTACTTCTTTCAGATGAACACCATATTCTTTGGAAGATTTTATTTCAAGTCATGGCTCCTGTGGGATTGTTCCTTATGAATAGGGTTCAGGGTCTGAATAATACTAATAATAATAGTAATACGTTACATTCTCCTCCTGTGTATAGATTGAGGGTTCCTTCAAGTTCCTGGATAAAAATTATAGGTACGAAAAATGCATTTTGTTTGTGCCTAAATATAACCTTGTGCATCAGAGTTGGCGACATTTGTTTACATTTGTTTACATTGCTAGAAGGTTCTCATACCGCCCGCCCCATCTCCTTTTTTTATTTTAGATATTTTTCGACTTGTATGGTTAATGATACTACTTAATCTTTGTTTCTGAATGTTACCAACCGCTGCCTCAGCACCAACGAGGTCTGTGTTGATACAGTTATGTGTTTGCGTGTGATATGGATATTACACATTCTTGATGTAGTTTTATACAAGAATTGCGAATATTCCAACCATTAGAACAGCTCAATTCCCGTTAGTTGTGATCGTCTTCTCTTGATCATTTTTTGATTTCCCAAAGATTGTTTGTTGATCTTATTGCGATGTCATTAGCGTCTGATATATGAAAATACGAGGTGAAATATGCTAATAATAAATAAAGAGCCAGTAGCGAGCTCATGTAACTCCTTTCTTCGTGAGCATGGTTGAGGTCACATTACTCATTGCCAAGTCTTATCATTTTTACAAAGTGGAAGTGAGAATTTTGGTCAAAAAATTTTTTTTAGTCAATAAACATTTTTAGACAGAAACTTATTATAAGTGTGAAGGCTGTCTTACTAGAAAATCCAAATATGAATATATTTGCTCTTTGTCCTGGCGTTTCAGAGCCTTTTGTTCAGGATTTCGGTGGTACATAGATTGCATAATGTCTGTCACAGTCCATTATGTCATTTGTGAATCATCTTTCATCTGTAGATTACACTGGTGTCTGAAGGTTGAGGAAAGCACCTCAGACTCGGCAAAAAGTAAATTGAATGAATGAAAAGCTGAAAGGTGAAACGGTATATATATATAAAAAAAAATGCTGAACTTTTGCAGTAAGTTTAATGGCAGCGTCTTGGAGTTCGCTGTTATTTTTTATTTTGCTTCTTGCCTTTTTTCATTCTTTCAGAATTCGTGCATTTTGCTTCGAGCAAAAGCGCTGCCAGTTGCCGCGAAGACGCCACCTTTAGTTTCCCTTTAGTAAATATACTTGAAATTCAGAGAAGGACTCTGTTGCGAGAGCAAAAACGGAATAAAAATGAAAAAAGATATAAAAGAGAAGAAGAAGGAGAAGAAGAAGAGAGCATTTCGGATAGAAGTAGGACATCCTCTCCCGTAATGACGTCATATATTTTCCTCGGGCCATGCCTCCATACCTTGGGAGAGTGGCTGATGCCCCACGGGCCCTTCCTTCTTCCGGAGCGATCGCAGCAAAGAGGAGCTGCTCTTTGAAGGCCTTGGCTTAGCACTGTCTTGCCTCTGGGTCATCACATCCATTTTTTTTAACGATGGAGCCATGCCCGCAATTCTCGTGTTTCTTCAAGTATTTTTCTAATTTAATTCACGATACAGATGATGATTAATCGGAAACCCCTTTTAGTGTTCGGATGCAATATTTCTTTGTTTGTTTAACTCGTGATTTTTAGATAAGTCGCTTTTGTATTTTTTTATCGTCTTTCTACTTTTGTGTTTGTTGCCATTCGTGGGAATCGGTGTTATCACTTTCTTGATTAATTTATTCATTTGTTGCTTCTTAAATTGGGTCACAGCCTCTTTTTAACTGTGACCATAAGGATGAATGATTAAGTCATGCATATCTGTAAATGAATTATATATTAACAGAGGACTTAAAGAAAAATATGCTGGCACAATACTATTGACTTGTGTGTGAGTGTGAAGTTGATTCTGTAACATGTCTCCGGTGGACTTAATCATTAGAGATGCATCCACTGTCGTATTAAAGGGCAGGATATGCAAATTTCGTTAAATGAGAATTAAACAGCTTTCTGTGCCAACGTTTAAGAGTTTTTTCCTGTACTTCATTCCAGCGACTACTAAGGGGGTGGAGATTCCATTCGGCATTTACATGTTAACGAATGTTAATTATGGTCCTCTAATGAGAACTACACATGTTTACGACGTCAGCAAATAACATTTGTAGGGTTCTTTCCGTAGATATAAGTTGAAATGTTGCCGTGGGTAATTATAGCGAATAGTGGATGTTTCGTTCGGAATTCAGTATCTAAATATTAGATCAAGAATGTATGTAAGCCCTCTGTTTACCGTTTATGTAAATGAAAATTGGTATGAAGAAGTGAAGAGTACGTATTTCATAATAAGGCTGCAAATGAAAAAAGTTGAAGATCACATTCTTTAAAAAAGAAAAAAAAAAGTATGTGGTTCTATTTTAGTCACATTCCGTTGACATGTAAAACTCTCTCTCTCTCTCTCTCTCTCTCTCTCTCTCTCTCTCTCTCTCTCTCTCTCTCTCTCTCTCTCATAGTTATTTCTCTTCTCTTCAAGGTTTATAGGTCTTTTGCAACGATCAGGCATGTCGTGAGACGTCACACAAAACTCCCACCTATTTGAATATAAGGTTATGAAGACCATAAAGCCTGGCTTATTTTATAATTGTTTGTCATTTGATTATTTAGTTATAACTCTCTTTTCGTTTTACTAGATAATAAAAATGTTTATACATGACTTGAAGGATTTAAGAGCCGTTTTTTTAAATATATGTTACGTTTCCTATCGTTCTTTGAAAGTAGACATCTCTAAGTTCGTAAGATTATTGTGGCCTAGATCTACATTAGGTAAATTTAAT
>NC_061093.1:44381235-44438735 GCF_015104395.2 Macrobrachium nipponense | reverse complement strand
AAAGAAGAAACAGAAGGGGCTCGGGGGAAAGTGCGTCAGCTTGTTTAATGGACGTTGCCAAGGATTTAATCGCAAAAAAGAAAAGAAAAAAACATAGAGGGGAAAAAACATCCAGTCAGCTTGTTCAGAAACTGTGCAATTACCACGAGTAAAAGAGAGAGAGAAAACGAAAAAACAAAGAGTGGGCTCTCTAAAGGTGATGTAGTTTATTCGGAAGTAATTCGAGGTAGCCTTTTCCAGATGAGTTGCATTTCGCATGGAAAAACACGAAGGATCCCGAGCAACAATATCAAAAGTAATGTCAACACAAAAATAAGTGATATTTTCAACGTGTTCAGGAGCCGGAGACACCAGGAAACATTTAACACGTTGTTGAGAGAGCGAGCAGCTGCAATCAAGTAGGATAAGAAATAGAGCAAACTTGGGAAGGGGAAAAGTGTAAGTTTTGAGATGTTGCACCAGGGAAGGAAAACATCAAACATCAATTACAGTATGACGATTATCAGAACGAAGCTTTATTTTTATTATTGTAATTGGTACTCAGCATGGGTACACATTCAAGCCAATAGTAAAACAAACGTGACAAGCAAGCTTCCAAAGAATAGGAGCCTCTTATGTAGAGAAAGAAAAATTAAGCAGAATAAAATAGTTATTAAGATATGTTAAATGAGGGCTAACAAAAGCTTGGTTAAATATATACATAGATAACCAGTTGTTTAGAAAAGTAAAGTGATGAAGCATATTCTCTCTCTCTCCTCTCTCTCTCTCTCCTCTCTCTCTCTCTCTCTCTCTCTCTGCAAATATTTTTTTTATTATTCTGTGCGTCGAGATGTGTTTATTTACCCGCTTTCTCTGTTCTAAATTTGTATGGGTTTTAATTTCGTCTCTCAAAAAGGAGAGAGACATTTTTATAGCAGAGTCTGCCCCCGTTCAGCTCATTATCACTCGGGTCACGCACCTCGCTTGTGTTTTCTTTCCCACAGAATATTTATTAACCCTACGCACTAAGAATGAACCCGGCAGTCGTCCTTATCCCTAACTAGTGAAGAGCACTTTCCTCTCTCTTTTACGTAATATCGACTCTCTTTGTTCCCCTATTATTTTCCATCCTTCTTCTTCTTCTTCTTCGTCCGTGGTATTTGCATGCGAAAACCTGCCAAAATTCACAGCTGCCGAGCATATAAGGAAGAAAACATATTCTCACGCTACAAAGAATTAGCCGTCTCTTCGCTTACTCGCTCAATGAGTGTTTTTGTTTTTTTCGTTTTTAAGCTATACTTTGTTGTCTAATTTTTTTTTATTATTGTTGGGTACTCATTATTGTATATATATTTAGCCCTTGCTATTTTAGGTGGTGCCTCCGAGAAAAAGCAACTGACGAGACAGTTGTAGTAGTGAACGTCATTGTTTTTTGTGATGGGAGCGAGAGTGAATATTTCTTTTTCGTTTTGCTATTTTTACAGAGAAAGATAATTAGCAGCTTCTTGTGAAATTTTATGTCTGAGGATTAAAGATATACAGAGTGGGGACAGATCTATGATATATTTTGGGTGGTCTGTAAGAATGAAAGTTTTTTTTTTCAACGCAAACAGAGATCAGATTCCATATCACGAAACCATTTCAAACACGGGTGAAGATAGCGAGAATAATAGTGGTGGCGGTGAACGCAAGACTTGAGGTGAAATTTAGATTTTGATCAGTGGTTCTTAACCTTTTTATTACCACGCCCCCTCTAAGAGTTAGTCCTTTCTTTCACTCCTCCTTGCATCTATGAGTAACATTCCCTCCCAGATTTAAAGGGGGAAAGAAAATGAGAAAGAGAAGGGGTTTCGAGGGATAGGAAGGGAGGTCAATAATTACAAAACATGGTCAGCCCAATGAGCCTAACTAGAGTAGTAGACTCCAGGAAAGTAACGTTATAAGACGATACTTTCGCATTTTTTCATAAACTTCTGAATATTAGTTCCTGACTCTTGTTAAGAGAATAACGAATACGATTAGAGAATTTTTGTATATTTTTCCATTGGGCTCGCGCTCCCCTGGAAATTGCTGACGCCCCCTCAGAAGAACCACTGATTTAGATGCTCCACAACTTTAGAGGCAGAAAGGAAGTTTCTTCGGCGAGACATTCCAAATCCTCCTGAGCTTTAGCAACATTGCTGACTTACCACCTTTAGGTTGAACCGCGAAGGCATGGCATGCATGATGAAGCAAAAGTTTGTGTAAAGCCACTTTATACTTGTTGAAGTGGTTTGATTGAGTTTTATAATTTGCAAAGTCGCTTTATCCACGGTAAGTTCTTTTGATCGAGTTTCTGAGTTGGTTAAGTCGCCTTGAAGCTTAAGTACTATTGATGGACATTCCGCTTTTATTATAGCCTTCGTTTTTATTTTATTTTATTTTTTTGTCATAGCCATATTTTTTTCGTGAAATTTTACCTTTTATACATAAGTTTATTGTCGTTCTATCCATAGCTTCCTTTTAGAGTCGCAGTGAAAGGGACCAGTGAAAAGAGAGAGAGAGAGAGAGAGAGAGAGAGAGAGAGAGAGAGAGAGAGAGAGAGAGAGAGAATGGGATCCTTTATGAAAGGCGAAAAACTTGGCTCAAAAATTGTCTTCCGAGAAGAATGCAACCCACCTGTTCGGTTTTTAAAATGAAGCTGAATAGGTGAGAGGCCCGAAAATTTTGAATAACAAGATGTCTTTTTTTTTTTCTTTCTTGAATTGAAAGAACGTGTTAGTCCCCTTTCCACTACTAGATTTTATTTTAGTGGTCTCCTGGTGGTAGAAAGAAATTTTACCCGGGAGAAACTGCTCCCAACGTATAGTCGTACACTTACATAATTGGAAACAGTGCGCATACACACACACACACACACACACACACACACATATATATATATATATATATATGATATATATATATATATATATATAATATATATAGACAGTATGTATGATTTTAATATAGATTAATATATATATATATATATCATATATATATTTGTGTGTGTGTGTGTGTTACGCGTGCGAGCGTATTTTTTTTTCGGTAGGTATGTGTCATATACATTACACATATTATACATATATAATATATATATAAATATATATATATATATATATATATTATATATCCATACTACTGTGTATATATATATGTATATAGTATATATGTGTGTGTATATATTATACATATATACATACATATGTATATATATATGATATATATATGTATGTATATATATTATATATATATATATATATATATAAATATAATACAATATATGCTAGTCAATTTTCTTCATTGACAGATTTTAGTATGAGGATTTGTATTTCTCCTTATCACATTTCAAGGATATATTCTCAAAATGTAGAGAAGACTATGTTGTACTAGATAGTTGTTAACGCGGATTTTGTTCTAATGCCATTCTGAGTTATTTTGAACTAATGTAATTTTTTTGCTTGGTCATATCATGTTTGTATTATATTTGATTGTTTTCTGAACTTTAGAAAACTAACAAATTTGAATGGGTTTATTAGTTTATATAAGATGCACCAAATGCTCGGTCGTTTACCTTTCTTTTTCGAGAGAGAGAGAATACTAAATTCATTTTTGCATATAATCATGTATTATTCTTTTCCGAACAGATTATTTTAAAATTAATTCAGGTTAATGCTGTATGAATGATAATTTTTCCTTTTATCGCCACAAAGAGAGGGTCGGAGGGGGGTGGAGGGATGGGATGGTCAATCAAATTGGTCTCCTCCTCTTCCCGTGAGCTTGTTGGTTGGAGAGCCTCGGTTCTTTCGAGATGTTGACTCTCACATGTACTTGAGGTGCGATCGAGAACTCGGATTCTCCAACTCAAACGGCCGGTTGAAGGAGTTGTGTGATTGGACAACGGCTTCTCTACGTTAGAGTATACTTAGCTCTCTCTTTGATGGTCGAACCTGGATCACATTATAGTATGTCTCTTCTCTTCCCTATTTTCACTGTTTTTTCGTTTTTTTAATTTTTCCTCGAAAATTTGGTTGGAGAGTGTTTTAATTGGCATAGAAGAATAACGATTATTGTATTATATTAAATTGTACAGTGTGAGTCAGCCGTAATGAAAGGCATAATGATGAATTAGCACTTGTAAAAGGGCGTGGCAATGTGTAAGGTCATCGATGCTGGAAGTAAATTATTTGTGCATAAAAACTAAAGATATTAATTAAAACTTCAAAATAACAAATTGTCATCTAAACGTGTTTTACAGATCCCTTCACACCTCATGTCCATACATATAATATTTTAATAGGACATGTATATATGTGTGTCCATGTATACACACACACTTATAAATGAAACAAAACAGCTGTTGAGAAGAATCCAACATGGAACATGGAAGTGATCCGTTTTTCAGTAAATGTCACATGATGTTCCAGATTTACTATGCGTTTACGTGAATGGCAGTTTAAAAAATGCTCTTATATCGGCCAAATTTTTGAATGCCGCTCTGTACGGTAAAATATTATTACTAAATTGACTGCCTATATAGGATGAGAATTAAAGGCGATATATTATGGAGATGGGAGGTTCTGTTTGGAAGTATCAGCTTTGGCTTTGACACCCATGAACTGAATAGATAATGTTATGATTCATGTTATTCTGAGGAGTCTCTGCCATTATTAGCATAACATTCCTGTAGAGAGAAAGACGAAGTGCATGGTTGCGTTTAGAAATGCAATTCCGTTCTGTATATCGTGTGTGTTTCAACTGCAGGTGTAACAGTTTTGATGGGTTTTCAGCTACTAGGCGAGAATATAACCCCATATATATGTATATATATATATATATATATATATATATATATATATATATATATAGTATGTATTAGTTTGTGTGAAAGGTTTTCATACATACATATATATATATATATATATATATATATATATATATATATATATAAGTCATATCATATCTCGCGGTGTGTAGTAGGTAAAACTTCACTGAAAACGTTCCTGCGGATTTGAAAGGCTCCGTGGGTTCGCGCCCCGGTCCAGGCAAGTCTATTACCAAGAAAAAATTCCCCTTCGGTTAAGCATATATGAAAATATATTAATTCCGAGGTAGCGTGAATTAGATATTAAAGGAAATTGTAGCTCGATATATATATATATATATGTATATATATATATATATATATATATATATATATATGTGTGTGTGTGTGTGTGTGTGTGTGTGTGTGTGTGTGTTTGTGTGTGTGTGTAGTTAAATTTACATCGGAACGTATATTTTATAGAAATACCTTTTTATACAAACTATAAAAGGTGAAATTTTTTTCATTCTTGGAGTGCGAAAGGTGAACTTCGAATTTGATGATGGATTTCAATCACGGTACAACATTGAAGAGTTTTAAGTAGTTATTGCTTGCAGGCACCTTTAGTTAGTTTCAGTAACACACAAAAATTACTCTATGTTGTACGAGTAATGCTTATATACTTCGTTCCGAAGGTCACATCTGTAATGACCAAGATGTCTTTCTTGCATTAATCTCTCGTTCGATGAAATTCAGCTAAGAGATTAGTGTTATCCCTTTCCTGTGATGTTCATTTAACTACCAGAAATGCTTGGTATAATTTACTTGGTTGACAGGTCTTGATATACGCAGACGTCTACCCACCTGACCCAAATAATATGTATTTATTGTGTGACTGTTTTGTCTTGTAGCTCGTAAATGTTCGAGCGTTTTTGTGCTAATAATAGCTCAAGGCTAAACCTCACATTTCTGTCCAATGTCCTTCGCTTTCACGATTTATTAAGTTATTCTTAACCTGAGGTCGTTGACTTACGGATAACGTAGCACTCTCTATAATTGATTTCATTAGAATCTTTCATAACTAAGACAATTCACTGTAGTGAGTTTCAGTTGGCTTGTTCTGAAACACTCCTTTTTGAGATTTTATTGGATCGGAAAACCTATCCACTTCCTTTTCAAAAAAAAGTACTGAAACTGATTCCGTAAAGTATTGGAATGTACCACTTAAGCTCTCTCTCTCTCTCTCTCTCTCTCTATCTGTTTTTCCTGTTTTTCCTCTTCCTCCCCTGCCCCCGCCCCCTTCATATATACACGTGGGGAAATAGTGTCAGAAAACGAGAGAACCGGCCCAAATAAATTTTTTCAGTCGGCCGTTAAATGTAAAACCAGTAAACGAGTACACAGAAAATCCTTTTCCCACGTCAGTTGGAAAGACCCGTCGTAGGATAACCGCTTTGAACAAGAAGTGGGATGAGTATTGATCGTTTCCTGCGTCTGAATTATTTCCTTCTCAGGCTACTGTGACTTGCTTCTATTTTCGACAGTGTGAGTAATGAAAAAGCTCCCGAGATGATTCCATTGTTACAGCTTTCCAGATATTATTTTCAAGTAGACAGATATGATGCCTTCCACTGGAGCTTTAATTAGCTTCCTCCTCGTGAGAAGGAATGAAGTAAGCAGATCTAAATAATTGATTGTGACCTATTGGAAAGAGTCAGAGTAAGAAACCCACTGCTTCGGCACGCTCTGCTACACGATCCGGTTTAAAGCCAGTTCGGTTTACTTTACGCTTCTTGTCTACTATGTATTGATTTTTTTCGGCGCTGGAGTGAAGTTTTTTCTTTGGCAATGAAATGTCACCTTTACAAGCAATGCGTGCTGAAAGGCTAAACTAGAGTATGTTAATATATAGTAGAATGGGCATGTGTGTATATTTACTACGAGATAAAGTAAAGTAAGAAGAATGAATGAGCAAGCCCTCATCATCTGATGAAGAGATAGGGCAGGATGCAATGCACCATCACTTGTGATGAAGAGTTATCAAATACTAATGGTAAAGCTGGCGTGCATATTAATGGTCTTCCAGATGAGAAGCATCAAGACCGAATAAGAACAAAGAAAAAGACATTTTGTTAACGAGAAGATGAGCGAAGGTTCTCACGTTCTGGATTTTAAGATTAATGAATGGTACATTTGAGACGAAAAAACATAAAAAAAAGCTTATGGAGGACTGCACACTTATAGGGCTCTTGATAATGGAACGTGGTATTTTGTAAACGGATGCTATCATCAGTCTCTCTCTGAAGAGGTACAACACATCCCATTGTGGGAACCTCTGTACATACAAGATATATGACACATGGAATAAACTGCCACCTGGAGTTGTAAATAGTGACAGTGTGAAGAGTTTAAAAGAAAACTAAACAATCATGGGGACACTGGGAATGAACAGTAAAACCTGCTCCAAGAGATAAGTGAGCACACGATGTCTCCTTGGATGGACTTAAAGTCTTTGAGACATCCTAATCTCTCTCTCTCTCTCTCTCTCTCTCTCTCTCTCTCTCTCTCTCTCTCTCTCATGCTGATTGATGACTACATCACATGTATTCAACTCTTATAATCCAACTTTTGGAAAGGTTCTTTCTTGTGTTTACAAATATAATTTAGATTGAAAAAATGCTAAGTCCTACAGTACTCGTCCGATGTAAGTGCCACCCAGTTGCTTATTGGGCATTAGTCTTGCTGAATTTCATATATTGATACCATGAATAAGCCCTTACTATTAAAAAGATTGGGAACATACTATTAAAAAGAGAAGGATATTCCCATATCCTTATCTTTTTAATAGTAGGGGTTGATATCCCTATATCCCTACCCTTTCAATGACAAGGATTGATGTTCCCATAGCCCTACCCTTTTCATGGTAAGGATTAGTATGCCATATCCGCACCCTTTTAATGGAAGGATTGATATTCCAATATCCTTACCTTTTTTATGGTAAGGATTGATATCCCAATATTCCTGCTCTTTTAATGGTAAGGATTGGTGTTCCAATATCCTTATCTTGTTTATGGTAAGGATAGATGTTCCAATACCCTTACCTTTTTAATGGCAAGGATTAATATTCTAATATCCTTACCCTTTTTATGGTAAGGATTAATATTCTAATATCCCAGCCCTTTTAATGGTAAGGACTGATATTCCAATATCCTTACCCTTTTTAACTGTAAGAACTGATGTTCCCGTATCCCCACATAATTGTCTGAACTCCGTTGATTCAAGTGACAGATTCCGCCTTGATACTCAGTCTCTACAGTATCGATCAAAATTCTCAGGTAATTGATTCTTAGGAGTCAGTTCAACCTTTCGAACTAACGATCCTGGTGGGCGGGCGGAGGGGGGGGGGGGGGGGGGGGGGGGGGGGGGGGGGGGGGGGGGGGGGGGGTGGGGGGGGGGGGGGGCATACATCTCACGGAAAGACGACTTCGCACCAGTGATCAATTACTAACTTTCTCTCTTCACTTATTATCATCTCAGTTACAATATAAATCTCTGTAGAAACGTTTCTAACGGTAAATATACAAGATTTGTAAATTGATGATTTATACCATATTGCGTTATACTTCTCACGGAAAGACGACTTCGCGCAAATGAAGAATTACTAACTTTCTCTCTTCACATATTATCATCTCAGTTACATTATAAATCTTTGTAGAAACGTTGCTAATGGTAAATATACAAGATTTGTCAATTGACGATTTACACCATATTGCGTTACAACGCGTAAATGAACAGTTTTATCTTCTTTTGACTCTAGATATCTAAATTTTTTCTGGTCAGTTTGAACGAGAAAATTCAGGTGTTCATTGTGTCTTAGTGCTAAAGAACGTTCCCGTTGTGTATAATTTGTTAGTTTTTGTTATCATTAAGATAGATATTGACCTTGGGTTAAATTTGATCACTAACAGACTGATTGATCTTTTTTGTACACGATCTTTTTTCATCATTGAGGTCTCCAAAGTGTTCAATTTTCATTCGATGTTTGGAACTGAAACCGAAAGATACATAAGCGTAGAGATTAGTTATAATTTATAGCCTTTGAGAAACTGTTGGTACGGTAACAAAATAATGTGTTTCAGTAGTCTTAATATGAATATAATGCTTTTTATTTTTCCGTAATTACATAATCGATGACTAACGATGATATACGTATATATTCAGGGAGATCCATTGACGTCACCATCATAAATCTTTTATATCTGAAGGACAATCCTTTACGTAGCCAACCGAATCAATTTAAGAGATGGGGACTAGAATTGATTAGGAAATTTGTAAAATCTTACAGAGTAACAAAGCACCAGAAAGTTCAAGGCATCATTTGTATTAAATGGAAATTTTTTTTTGGCAATACTATTGAAAATGTAAGATTTAAATCACTTCCAAAGTATAGCATAGTGAAGTTGAATGCGTTCATTCCTTCTCTTTCCATTTTTGGGGGAATGTTTTGACCTGTTGTTCCTTTAACATTACTCTTCAAGAATTATTGGCGAGGATATATTTTCTCATCATTTTTCACACTAGCTGACAGCTTTACAGGAAACAAATCCTTGTTTTTCGCTTTTATCACCTTTTGATTATTCTTGTAGGATTTCGTGCATAAGCTTTTAAGATTTTATGCTGTCAAAGTTATTTCACACACTCAGAGACGTGCATACGCGCACTTGTGTGAATTGACAAACCTGTGTGTGAGTTTGTACGCACGTGCAATCTATTTTCTCCAGAACCTATATATTTTCAGTATATAGATGATAAGAATTAGTGTATACATAATTTCATAATATCGACTTACATGGGTATATCTAGTTCCCAAGGTCCATATATCAACCTTGCTAGTTCCCAACGATTATACTGAGGTAGCAGTGCCGATAATGTGATCTCTTAGGCATCGAGTCGGTGAGTGAATGATTGCATTAGAATTGCCTACTCCTTTGGATTTTCTTTTTTATGAAATTAGCTGTAATTGATAAACTTTTTTGTAGAATCTGTCTGACTATCAGCACATTTCAAAGGATAGCGCGGGGGGGGGGGGGGGTTGCTCGCATGTATGTACCTCCTTAATCTATTGTGCTTAAATGAGACCAGTGCTGAAGACCTTTTTTTTTTTTCTTTTTTTTTTTTCTTGGACTGTTACTTCTCTCTCTCTCTCTCTCTCTCTCTTCTCTCTATCTCTCTTCTCTTCGCTCTCTCTCTCTCTCTTTTATTTTTTTATTTTTTTATTTTATTTATTTTTTTTTTGACGGTTACTGAGTTTTCCAAGGAAATGGTCTAGGGATACGTACCTCTAATTTCTGAGGTTTTTATTTTTAATTTCAAAACTTGTCTGCACTATGTTAGAAGTAGAAAAATGAAATTCCCATTGCCCAAGCGAGGTTTAAATAAAGATATTAAATTTTTTACCCAGAAGATTGTTTACGCTAAAACAATAGAGGAATGAAAGTTAATCGACATTCCCAAGTCCACTGTAAATAGTGTGATGATATAGGTTGTGTTTACGTTTCATTTCACATATTACATCCTGTTTGACCTCTTCACATGAGGACATTAACTACGCGGGACTCTAAGAGGTATTTCAATCTATAGGATTTTGTTTGTAATTTGTCAAATTTCAGGGGACATTGTTGTGAGGGAGCAAATGGTGGGTTCGTAGATTTAGGAAATTATTTTATTAATAATGAAATTCCATTACTTAATGCTGTATTTGATGAAATTATATTATCCTTCAAGTTTTTTCCATGGTAAGTTATTAGTCATCGGAATAATGTTGTAAGACAACAAGGCGTTATGCGACCTCCATCGTGTAAGATTTTCCCCTCACGCATAAGTTGTAGAATTATATTCCTAACTTAACGTGAGGTGGTCTTCGTAATTAATACTTATACTTAGTACTACTTATACTGACAACAAAGATCAAATAAAAAGGACACAACTGAAACCCGCTCTCATATTCTCAGTTATAAGTGGAAACACAAAATAATTGAACAGAAACATAGCCTAAATTCAGTCACCCATATAAATTAAAACGTGCTAAAGTCTGCAGTCAAATAGTGCCTTGTTCACCAACGAAAATTAAAATAAGTACGCTGTGTTTTATAACTAATTTTTCTGTACTGTTTAACATGCACATTATTTATTTCTTACATTTTCATTCTGATAAATAAATCATGAATATCCTGTCCTAAAATTCCTGTATCCTTAACTCAACGCGAAACACCTTTTTCAAATATTTAGTTCTTCCATAGGCCTTTCCTAACCCCCCCCCCCCAACCCCCCCCCCAACAACAATAACAACAACAACAACAAAGTTTGTAGGCTTACTCTCCGAATCTGACCTTCGATGACAGAAATTAAGTCTGACCTTCGATGACAGAAATTAAGGCCAATGTAGATCCAAGATTAACCAGTATTTTCTGAGATTGATGTGGTCTGCTTGGTGCAATGTGGTCACATGACAAACAAGAGAAAAGAGAGAGAGAGAGAGAGAGAGAGAGAGAGAGAGAGAGAGAGAGACCGTTTAAGTGGGGGATTGCCGTAGATAGCGGATGACTTGAAAAAGGTCCAATGCTGCTTTCGTAAAGAACACTTAAATTATTATTATGTAAAAGGAAGAAAATTGTGCATTACATGATGATAAATATTGTTGCTCACCTTGTAAAGTATAGTTCATAAACAAGAAAGAAAACTAAGCAAGAACGAAAAGAAAATTTAAATTTGAAACGCTGCGAGCTGACTGCCATTATGGTCACCGCCTAGGAAACAAGAGAATTTGTACGTGCTCGAGGCTGCATTTGGTGAATAAAGGGTTTACGGAGGGAAAGGTTTCCCCAGCCCTCAGGTCGCGTGGGTTGCAGGGTGAAGCTGTGGATGAGAGGATGGTAAGAGAGCGCGACGTCTCATCCTAAAGAGGTCTAGACAGGGTTTAAAAAGATGTAGCGGTTTAAGGAGCGGACGAAGGGGGTGGCTGTAAAAGAACTGGCAAGTGGCTCTGAAGTCGGTAGCAGGAAATCACCTTTTCCCCGTCGGGTTCTCGTTGAGGGGCCTTGGGAGTTAGCTTTTGCCTCCACATCGAAACTGATTCAGACACGAATGTCTATTATGCAGTACCTTTACTGTCCTTGTATTTATGGAGAGTTCATTATCCTGCCGACTGAAAGTACCCTATTAAGTATGTGCGGGAATTCTCAGACCAAAGTCTAACCTCACAGGATGACCATTATTTTCCACTGATCACAGGTAAATAAGGAAAGTTGGAAAGTGGCTAAGGTGTTTATATTAAAATATACAGTTGGCGAATAGCGACTGTGACAGGATAAGAAGTGGGGCTATCTTGCTGGTCATGAAGGAACGTTCTTTTGAATAACCCTGCTTAGATATGTATTCTAAATGTCATTCCTTACAATGAAGTGTTAAATGGTGTCTTCTCCACAAGATGAATCAATATATAAATGTAATATGACTCATGGAAGGGGTTCTTCCCAATAGGTTTTCAAAGTCTCGTGTAATTATGAAAATATTCCTAGTTTCTGATTTTTGCTTCCTGTTCTCAGTACTATCGATTCTAATTAACATTGCACTGTGTTACTTGAAGAGCCTTATGCAATGTCCCCTCTCTTTTCATTGAAGAATACTATGCTGTTAAACTGAATCGTATGGGAGTCTACCTCTATATGTCATAAGATGATCCTTAAGTCATTACCTCAAGTTTATGAAATTAAGGAGAACCCCAGGCTGTCACTCCTTGTGTCATTCAGAGGAGACCCTTTAGAAATTTACTTTTTTTTTTACATAGAATGACTATGGTTATGTATTCAGTGTCCTCTACTGGAGGATCTTATCTTGTGTCTGTCCTAGAATACTCTCTAGGCATTATTCATTGTCTTGTATAAGAAAACCGTATGACATGTATATTTATAGTGTATATATATATATATATATATATCTATATATATATATATATATATATGTATATATATATATAGATATATATATATATATATATATATATATATATATATATATATATCTATATATATATATAATATCATATATATATATATATATATATATATATATATATATATATATATATATATATATATATATATATATATATATAATGCCTTTATGGTAGTCTCGTAATCTCGTCACTCTGTCACATTGTTAGCGATATGTGAGATCGTTTTCTGTATTTGGGAGCAATCTTTAACTACAACCTTACTGCATTTTTCATGGTTTATTATGATTTTATATTTTTTAAGAAACAGTCCGGTTCGTCTGACGATAATTGGTGTCCATGTCAACCTAGTGTCTTTGCCATTGTTCCTTGAAAAGTTGGGACCTGTTGCGTTCATGACCGACCAAGAAATACAGCAAGAACCACCTCCTCCTCCTCCTCCTCCTCCTCCTCCGTGTACGATGGCGGTGTTGACGCTTTGTTTTTATCATCCTGGACCACTCAATAGAATTAAGGCAATCGCTTGAATTTGTGGGTGTGACGTGCGCTGTGGTGAGAATTGCAGCCTCTTTTCCTGTTGTTCCAGAGTATCATAACATGCAGCAGGTCTCTCTCTCTCTCTCTCTAAATTTGCAGAAAAAGCATATGGCGTGAATTCTAATTGTAGACAAATTGAGGAAGTGACAATTTGTCAAATCGAAAGAATACTTGATAATAAAAGCTGTTTGGGAATGATGATTATGAAGGTTGTTAGGTTTTTGAAATTACCAGATGCCCTTCGGCCATGAAGGATAAAAGGCGAGATGCAAAGAAGATACGAACAAAGCAACACAAGGGATACAGTTGAGAAAGAAACCCTCTAACCATCATGGTCGTTTCTTTTGCGTTGAATAAGAGCAGATGAAAAATCTGTGAAACTGAAAAGGGAAGGGGGAAATTATTATAAACGAATAACTCCCTTCATGATTTATTGATTGCATGAAGGACATACTAAGCTTCACTGGATAACCCAATTAAAATCAATGGAGAGGAAATATAGAAGAAAAAATGCTCTCACAAGCCCTCTTCTCAACTATGGTTATCGGTATTTCACAGTTGACGAGTTACGTAAATGAGTGAGTTTTGCGAGGAGGATGAAAACTAATTTTAACTGTTTACTCGTGCGTATATTTGTAATGGCTAAAAAAACACGGAAAAATAGTTCCAGATTTACAATTTACTCTACCATACACTTTAACCCAGAGCTCACAAAATGTTTGTACCCCCTGACTTATGAAAATCTTGTTACTGAGGCTAAAAGGGATAATGTTTTACATATATTCAGTCTTCCTGCAGAAATATATATATATAATGTTTTTTTACACCATGCACCTTTTTTCCCTGTTGATGGGATTTAATTCAGGAATCGGACTCTGCTTTCAGATGAATGCGACTAAGATTACTCAAAACAAATTAAATAAGGTCACAAGTACTCAGCATATGAAATGATTTAAGTAAGTCTACAAAGATCTTTGTCCACTCGTAAGAAAAGTCTGAAAGTGTATGGCAACTTGAAGATATCTTGGTAAAAAAAAAAAAAACAGATTAGAACGTGTTTAAAACGCAGATTCGAAAAAAGATTGGCTAAAGTGACTTCCAAAGAGTGATATGATAAAAATCGTTGAAAGAAAAGCCTATTGTTTTTGTATTACGTAATTTCCATTACAAATAACTATTGAAGAGGAGAGAGAGAGAGAGAGAGAGAGAGAGAGAGAGAGAGAGAGAGAGAGAGAGAGAGAGAGAGAGTTTACGTAAATTTTTTTTTGGTAAAGTAGATAATCTTAAAATAGAAGACAGATTACACTAAAAGAAGTGCACGAAACATAGGTATATATATATATATATATATATATGATATATATATATATATATATTATATACACACATATATAATAACCTTTGCTGTTCTTCTAATAGATATACGTATGGTAACTATATTAACGGATTTAACTGTTTTTCCATATTTACAAAAGAATTTTCAGGATTGTGTACATGATGGATTAGTCGTGTATGAATGTAAGATTTTTAGTTAAAAGAATTCGTCGTCCTTTCTTTAATAAATACTCTGGGAATTAAAGAACTTGTTTGACTAGATGATATATTATGATATCTAAAAGGCGATATCAACGACAGTAAGAATACAAATTAGTTCTTTACCTTAACATATAATTTGGATATTATGAAATTTGGCCCAATCCCTTTCGGCATTTTCTTATTATTAGTCATGTCGGCACCAGTATCATTAACTCTCTCTCTTTACACTCTTTGCTTGTTGTGAAACTGAAATACCTTTCGTGTACTTGGTTAGAGGTTTTTCTGTATATCAGTAACTAGTCTTGTTTTGTTTTTTTGACGAAGGATCTCTCTCTCTCTCTCTCTCTCTCTCTCTCTCTCTCTCTCTCTCTCTCTCTCTCTCTCTCTATATATATATATATATATATATATATATATATATATATATATATATATATATATATATATATATATATATACACACACACCTTGCCCCTTTAGCCTCGGACTACCGGGGACCTCAAGAAGAGACGCTATCCTATCGCATAACCATCTATCGGATACGCTTGTCGCTCCTGTTCACCCTCAAATCCCCCCTTCCCCCTCCCCCCCCCATAAACCCGAGGAGCTCCGATATCCTTCCTCGGGAGCACCTCTCTCTCAGTCGAACAATTCTCTCGCTGCGCCTCTGAACTCTGCAAGTCATAATATGAACAGGCGAAAGTTGCAACGAAAAGAGATTTTTACGATTTTTTTTTTTTTTTTACTCTGCTACCGAGTTTTATGTTTTTTATTCCTAACTTGTGGATTGCATTATATAGTTGATGACATTTTTCACGCGCTCTGAGAAGTCATATTACTGTAAGTTTTTTTTTATCATGCATTCTGAAATATAGTACTTAGGTCTTTTATTGGTCGGCACAAGTGTTCCCAAAATGTTTGATTTCATTGTGCGAATACAGTTTACTTCAGACCATAAAATTTCTCATAATATGCCTCTTTCGGATATTTGTTTAAAGGTTTTTTTGTTTTATATATCAGCAACTTTTTTTTACGAAGGACTCTCTCTCTCTCTCTCTCTCTCTCTCTCTCTCTCTCTCTCTCTCTCTCTCTCTCTCTGTAGCATCGTAGTTCAGCTCAACCTAAAAGATCATTATTACAGGCGCTTTCCTCAAAACCCAGCATGCCTTTGTTGACGTTGACAGTGAACTACTGCACCTAGTTCTTGATCAACTGTTGTGGGTGACAGGTGGAGAGAGGAGAAAGAATAAGGCGTAATCTGACCTTCTGCTTACTAGGGATGCGTGCAACATTTTCCCCTCACTCATAAGTCGTATATATTGTAAACATTATATTCGTAACTTAACGTTAAATATTTCATATACAATTCGGTGTTAATGTTCCTTCTGTGTCAATTAAAAAAATTAAGAAATAAGCTAGTGTAATCCGAGCATCTTTACCACTTGAATCATAGCCAGGTTGTTATGAGAGTTGAACCCACAATTCATAACCCTCTCACTCCGTTGGCTCTTGGACCCCATTGTGACCCATTGCCACACTCAACAGACCCCTCTACACGCCTCTCTGCTTTGTGTCATCTCAATCCAGCTCTTAAACTTGTGCCAGGAGAATGCGTCTCTGGCTTACGTAACGAACAATGCCAACGGTAACATTGCTACTGGGAGGTGGTTGTGCTCCAACTCTTCCTTCTTCTTCTTCTTCTTCTTCTTCTTCTTCTTTATTATTATTATTATTATTATTATTTTTCTTCTTCTTCTCTTCTCTTCTTCTTTTCTTCTTCTTATCTTCTTACTTCTTTTTCTTCTTCTTCTTTCTGGGGCGCGGGGCTCATCTCTTGAAAGAATGGAGCCTCCTTAAAAGGAAGCGCCATATTTTGTAACTTGTATCGAAGTAACTTAGTTGTAGACTTCCATATAACGTGACATTTGTATTTTTAGACGCCCAGTTAAATATTCCATATCCAGCCCTCTTTTGAGCCTAAAGACGTCCTCTCTCTCTCTCTCTCTCTCTGCTCTCTCGTCATCTCTCCTCAAAGATCTCTTCTCTCTCTCTCTCTCTCCTCAAATTCGTAGGACTAACCGGTCCATGTCTGGATCAAAAATATATGCAGGGGCACAAAGTTAAATGAGGGTTCGTGTATCTTCCAAAAGCTCCTCGTAAGAGGTAACTAGAAAGCTAGAAGAGTTCAGTGTATGTTTTTCCGGGTAAGCTCTTTCTCAATTGTTGTACTTGCCTTATTCAGAACTATAAATACAGAATATAATAGTACTATGGTTTTGACACCACGTCTAGATTTTTTTTTTTTTTCTTTTCTACAAAAGGACCCCTTATCCGTGACTGCTTTTTCAGGTGCGCTTTTCAAAAGTTTACAGACTATATAAGCAATTGCCAGATTTTATTCTTTGACATGAATGAAAATTCATGAGCCGCTTTTCACCACATTTTCTCGTTGGCTTTGAATGAGGTATTCATTACCATTTTTCACTGATGCTGAACTCTGTTATTCATGACTCGTGTGTATGTGTGTGTCTGTTTTTCTTTCAACTATTCCGAATAAATTGCGGTGATTGGTACCTGTGATATTGCTTATTACAATGGCACTAAACTGGGTTATTCATTATTGTGTATTTTATCACCAACGCGAAACGGAGGTATTGCGTTACCTGCGTTAGTAGTATTTTCTACTTCAAATAGTTTGGATAATAGTCATGTTTTAAGAACCACTCATTGTCGTATGGTTCTTAAGAGAACTTTCTTTAAAGAACCTCCTGTTTCTGCCTCCTTTGGTAACCCTTATCTCCCATCAGAAAGTATTCACTTTTCAGTTAGTTTTGTTTAGAATTTTTCCTTAATAAATCTCTTATCTCCTGTTTAAAGGAGAAACAACCTTATTATTATTATTATTATTATTATTATTATTATTATTATTATTATTATTATTATTTTTTTTTTTTTTTTTTTTTTTTTTTTTTTTTTTTTTTTTTTTTTTTTTTTTTTTTTTTTTTTTTTTTTTTTTTTTGAAATTATTATTATTATTATTATTATTATTATTATTATATTATTATTATTATTATTACTTTGCCTTATATATGAAAGCAAAATCCAGTGATCAGTTCGGCTCTACACGGGGAAGAAATAATTGAAAACATTTATAAAACAAGGCATACACACACACACACACACACACACACACACACACACACACACACACACGAAAAAAAACAGCAGCCAGTATGAGGATAACTGACGCCAAGTAGAAGGCAAAAATGTTCCCATGCCCGGCGGTGCAACCATTTCTCGAGTTTCTGTTGACGAAGCTCCTCGCATAAAGGAAGTCTATATTGTGGGCGAGGCGGCTTTCATTCCCGCGTCGGGCTATTTCGTCGTGAAGTTCCTCTTTCACTCCTTTATGGGCATTTTGCCATCACCAGGAGCCGCTTCAGCAGCCGCGTAGTAAAACTCCTCGTGCACCTTTATGCTTCTTCCTAACCCGTCACGGGATGGAAGGGGATGAGCAGCACAACGGAAGTGTTAACATAAGGAAAGAAACAATATTGACCCGCTGAGAAGGAAGTCAGTCCGTAACCTCACCGTCCGAAGTGTAACATTGGTTTTTCATGGTCCCTAATAGTTTCTGTCTAGAGGATCGGCTGTTGCGACTTCCTCCTTACTCACTTGTACCACAAATTACCCAACCCTACAGCTTATCATTTTACCATGAGCAAAAGATGAGCAAAAAAAGTTAAGTATGGCTTAGTTTAACCAGACCACTGAGCTTGATCAACAGCTCTCCTAGGGCTGGATCGAAGGATTAGATATTTTGACGTGGCTAGGAACTATTAGCCACTTAGCAACGAGACCTACAGCTTATTATGGGATTCAAACCACATTATATCGAGAAATGAATTTCTAATTACCAGAAATGAATTCCTCAGATTCCGCGTTGACAGAGCGGGGAAGCGAACTCTGGCTACCAAATCGGTAGGCGATCACGTAATCCATTCGTCCAACGAGGAACTATATAAGCGAGAAATGCCTTCAAGAGTTCACTTCAGGTACGGCGCCAAATAAAATAACCACGTTTTTCCCCGCCATTAAAAGATCACAAAAATTTTCATATATAAATGCTGCCTTTTCATAGTAAAGTCAAGTCCCAAAATATACCAACATCAGATCACAAATGGGTTCTCTAACTGGAATGCTTAATTTTATAATGAAAAGTTTTAATATTTATTTGTTTGTAATCAGACATTATTCTGCCCCTGCTGTCATTTTAATCATGCAATTTTCCGATCCATAAACCATGTGCTTCTCCAAGCGGATCACTTTATACAGTTTGCAGCATTTTCTGCTTTGTTGAGTACGTAGGTGTGTGTGTATTTTGTATGGCCCTACGTCTGTATCTATGACTGTTCCAACAAATTTAAGCTTGACGGAAGTCACTAATCTGCATAATATTTTTGTAAGGAAGTTCACTTTCTTATGTAGGTATAGTGTTTTGATATGAGTGTTTTTAGAATCAGGTTTTTTAAAGAACCACCAGAATCGTTTATAAACCAAATGCTAACATTACCAACGATGATTATACAAACGATCAAAGTATTTGAACCGTTAAAAATATCTTTCCTTAGTTGACAATACGTCTTGCAATATTCCTAATATCCTGTATATATTTCTAGGATGTATTTGCATTTTAATTATTAATAATAATTTACTGTTAAAACTTGTAATTGCAAATATTTGGCACCCTCGAAAGGAGCTATTCTCTCTCTTCTCTCTCTCTCTCTCTCTCTCTCTCTCGTTTGTTCAAAGTAGTTGCATGCATGAAGTCTACGTATCGCTTGGGAACAAATAGACTTGATATCAGACCATGAAATTTGAAATAGATATATCAGTCATCCTTTTTCACAGAGTAATCAGTGACGTTCGCTTTGGGTAAATGCGATTTTTAGAGAAAATAGGTGATTTAATTTGCAGTTCAGGCGTGATGATAGAAAATATGGGATTTAATGATACTGCATGCCCCATATCCATTTATATATTAAAAGGCACATTTTTGAGATAACACAAAACGATATCATTATTGACCATTTTTAAACGCACCTGTATTATTTACTATTCGGTGAAATTGCCTTTATATCATTCAGTCTGTGGAAGAAAATTCGCTTTATGGATTGATAGGGTTGTGGTAAAATCGAAAGGTTTTAACATCAGAGAGTATAATGATTGCCAAGGGAAGAAGAGGTTAATGATGAGGGGAGGCATTAGCAATATATAGAGAAAACTGAGAAATTTAGGGGATGAGGAATAATTTGTTTTACTTTCATCAACCTTTTCAAGGGAACCAGAATTAGTAGTATTGAAGTTGTTGCGAATCATTGTTATCGTAACATATGCAATGAAACTTCACAAAGGCACAAAAAGGCTATTCAGTTTTTAGTGTTTGTAATTAAATTTGCAATGCTGATACAAAATCCTTGTGTTTTTGAGATGTGTAAGTTAACGATTAAACAATCATTACCAATTTATAAAAGGAAACTCACATATATAATATGTGAGTATACAAATGCATATAGTTATACAGACTGTATACAAATGCATATAGTTATACATACTCAAGACAAATAGAGTTATAGTTCAAGGGGTAGGCATCCGGAAAGTAGTTTCACTTTCTCCCTCTGGGAATGGGACTGGTTCACGCGCTTTGTTCCCAGTGGAACTTAATTAGCTTCCGTCTGTTCTAAATTTCCTCTCTTCGTGTGCTGCTCTTTTGTTGGTTGCTAATCAAGCTTCCCCCTTTCAGAAGTTTCCTCGGCAGATAACGATCATAACTTTTCTCTACCGTTTGAATTGGAGCTGTTGGGATTTTGTGATAGGCATTAGTTCCAGCTCTCTTTTTTTTATATATATATTCAACAAGCAGTGGCGCTTTCTGTTGAGAGCCTTTCTCTACAAACGCTCCGAAACTCATTAAGACTTTTTTTTTTCGTTCCTGTGTTTGGTTAAATTGTCTGAAAATACCAACAAATTGTGCAAAATATTTAGGTTTGATAAATGCCTGTGTATTTAAGCTTCCCCAACTCATAAAAGGCAGTGTCCCTGGAATATTTCCTCATCTTGCTAATAAACTTTGAACCATTTAACTAGTTTTCCATCGTACGTTGTTGCTAAACGAAGAGATAGATGTCCCGTGAGGTTAGTCACCTAAGCACATTCTTGCTTGACATTGTTTGTTCAATCAGATCAGGCACTTTGTAATAAAAATTGGTCCTGTGACTCCCCTTTAACTGACAATAGCATCAGCTGAGAAATGTCGTGTGGCCAAAATTTCCTTCAAGATCTATGAAAATTCTTTGACGAAAAACCCTGATACCGGCGGCGGCGCACCAAAGCATTCAATTCTTGGACCGGTTGGGATTAACGTTAATTTTTACGCAAAATTTTTAATTCCATTTTAATCTAACTTTATATTAATTTGCCGTTGACATACCTAATAGACTATTACTTTTCTTTTTGCGTTGTTATCTACATATTCGTAGCATAAGTTTGTTAATGTGAATATTTTATTTATGTATGTATGTATGTAGGTATGTGTGTGTGTTTGTTGCTTGTGCATAAAAATTTGGCTGTGTCATATGACGAAGAAGAATAGCGCTCACGCTCAAACGCGGCTACAAATACCCAAAAACAAGCATGTAAATGTGTGTGTATGTATATGCTTATACACACACACACATACACACACACACACACACGCATATATATATATATATATATATATATATATATATATATATATATATATGTATATGTATATATATGAAGAGAAAGAAATAGATCGTTGTTACAATCGCTTGGTCTTTTCTACTGAACATTCATTCTGAATGCAGCAAAAATTATGACATTGCCGAGAGGTGAAATAAATATGTCCTAATGTTCTCCGTAAAGTAAAAAAAAAAATAAATAAATAAAACATAATAAACAAGAAACACCATTTTGAGCAGAAATTTAAACAAAATGGAAGAAGGGGAGTTTCATTATGTTCTGCCAAGACCAAATTTTGAAGAATACAAGTCTTGATTTTGCATTTGCCTACGGGGATATATCTACTGACGAGCTGAAGTTACATTTGGAATTATTATTCACGAGATTTGGTAGAGACAGTATGGAAGTTGATATCATATTTTTGGACTTGTATGCCACCTCAGATGGGAGGCCCAGGGAATGCGCCATGCTCAGTTCAATATACAGTATATGCATTGTTAGTGCTCTCTCTCTCTCTCTCTCTCTCTCTCTCTCTCTCTCTCTCTCTCTCTCTCTGAAATTTGATAGTGTGCATTCATTCATTTACCTTGCGAGTTGTTTCTCTCTCTCTCTCCTCTCTCTCTCTCTCTCTCTCTCTCTCTCTCTCTCTCTCTGAAATTTGATAGTGTGTGCATTCATTCATTTA
Organism: Macrobrachium nipponense; assembly: GCF_015104395.2. NCBI lineage: Eukaryota > Metazoa > Arthropoda > Malacostraca > Decapoda > Palaemonidae > Macrobrachium > Macrobrachium nipponense. The sequence goes on along the minus strand of NC_061093.1, from coordinate 44,416,397 downwards.
CCTTGCGAGTTGTTTGTCATTTACTCTTCTTCTTTCATCTTCTTGTGAATGTAGGTACGGGTTATTCTTTGTGTGTGGGTGTAAATTTGATAGGAAATTCAGGCGGATATTGACATCCTCCCCGTATTGGTTTTTAATCTTTCATTCTTACTAAGATCGTTTATATTCAGATGTAGTGATATCTTGTTGCAAGTTAAATTCACGCGTAATTACTCGTACAGGTTGTGCGTTTTCAAAACCGAGGTCTATCTTCATTGTCAGTCGTGGTTTGAATGTTTTGTAAATCTTTCATATAATGACAATCGTTTGGTAACTATTCAGAATGAGAGCTTAGACCTTCGGACCTGAGGTCTAATACTTTTAGATTTATCCATACCTGTTACATTCAAGTTTAAAAATTATTCAAACACATAGACATGAATACATTTCAGTGATACATACTTAGAAATCGCTGCCAGTGAAGGTATAATGTAATGGGATGTGCTTTGCATGATTTTACTTAATGTATCTTAGACCTCTGAGCTATGATGTCGACAATACCACAATCAAGTAATGTATTGGGCAAAGTGGTTTAAGCTATGGTTCAGAGTTGTGATTAAAGTTTTAAGAATGTTCCATTCAAAAAGCTATTTACCATTGTGTCACGTGGAGGAATCAGGTATTCTGCTTTTGATAAACAGTACAAAATTGTGTATATTATATTGCGTCAGATAAATTAACCTTTTTATTCAGTTTAAATTTCTTTTTAGTTTTAATAAACGCGTGGTACGCTTGAGTAATATGATGGCGTTATATGTGCTGTGTCTGTCTGCTTGGCTCTCTTGCTCTAAACACCACTAATATTTTACCGCTCAGAGTCCTCCTCTGATACCTATCTGGAAGTCTCTTTTTTTTTCCCCTTTAATTTCATCTGCAGAATCTCACATCACATGCAAACTTTCTTCTTCTTGGAAACGGCTCTTCTCCTCCCATTGCTGCGCGCCGCCAAACTCCCCTGAACTTGGATTGCTCTTTTCTGATGGCGAGATTTGAATGTTGAAGTCCATTCGAGGCCTTGTCCGGAGCAATGCTGTCGTCCTGGCTGTGTTTTCTTGTGCTCAGGTGGAATAGTGTAGTTTACCCTTTTCGTTGATGTTGAGAGAGAGAGAGAGAGAGAGAGAGAGAGAGAGAGAGAGAGAGAGAGAGAGAGAGAGAGGAGAATGGCGTAGGACGACTATCGTATCTCTCCTCGCCCAAGAAATTCTTCGATTTATTTGCAGTCTTATTTAACAGAATGGATGTCAGTGACTTTATGTGTATTTATTTTTGCAAGATTTTGAGTTTTGCGTGTTTTGAAATAAACAGAGTTTTCTTTACAAATACATATTTTTTTCTTCTAATTGGAGTTTCTGAAAACAATTTTAGAGCAGTTTTATGATAGAGGCCGTGTTATTCTGTCTCACCGTTGCATTTGTTTCTTCAAATGAATAGATAAAAATGTCTGAATTTTGCTGGTACTCATTTTAGCATACAGAGGACTAAGACGATCACAGAAAATTCCTTGGCCTTCACTAACTGTCTTAATGATCACAAGAAAGAGAAAATTTCGAGGTAAGTCTTATCCGGGGAGGTTGTAGAAATGCCATAAATGGCAGAGGCGTAATCGAACTTGGATTTCCTCTGAATCTTATAGGATCATTGTACAGACGTGACTGGAATTGCGCTTCCATATTCTGGCTTTTGGGGTAGGACTGTTGTGTCTCTTTTTTGCCTCCCACTGTAGACAAATATTGTTTCTGTAAGACACTTATGGAATTTGTCAGTGGAATCTGATGGGATGGGGGGAACCCAGAAATCTCTTATCATAGGTGATATATTGCTCTATTTTCTTTCCGGATAAGATATCGGTCTGTTTTTTATTTATTTGTTTATTTTGGGGGGTGGGGGTTCTTTGTTAAGGTTTTTGAATGTAATGTTATCTCCTCTCGAATTTCAGTGTATAAGGAAATTATCACTTCACTTACAAGTAAACGTTTTAATTACAAAATCATTCTTTACAATTTTTTTTAATGTAGAGCAACAATCAAATGACCACTACATAATTAAGCATTAATATCTTTCATTGTAAAGAGAGAATTCATTAGACCCTCCTCGATGAGTTTCATTTAATCTTTACGCAGACATTCCCAGGAATGCTCATCTGTGAAGTATTCGAGGAAGAGTTGTAGGTCTCTAGTACCCCATCTTGCTTGGAGACAGCGCATGATCTGTTTTAAAGAATTCAAAATATCAATTTCCTTCATTTGATGGTGATCTCACTGTTGGGGAAATTATCTTGATAGACTATTCATGTTGTCATTTAGGCCGTTTACGTATTCCATATGTAAGAAGATAAACCATCCATTACTTTCTGCTTAGTCTACATATGCTGTATATATGCATATGTGAACCTACAGTACGTGCAGGACTAAAAATCTATATGCTTCGTACCATGACCTAACATGACATGACCGCAGGAAATGAAAAATCCTCAACTGTTACTAACAGCGACCTTGAAACAGCAGTGCGAAATTAAAGTAATAATAATTCGTAAAATACCAATCTCTGTATTGAATATTGTTATCCTTATTGTTGTTTTTATTATTATTATTATATTATTATTATTATTATTATTATTATTATTATTATTATTATTATTATTATTATTATTATTTGATATTCGTATCCTTGGTGTCTGTCAGACGGTCAGCAGTAACAAAATTACGTATGTTTTGGATTTTTTTAGAATTTTGATTTTATAACTAATATTAGCGTAAAGTTGTATATTCTCTCTCTCTCTTTCTCTCTCTCTCTCTCTCTCTCTCTCTCTCTCTCTCTCTCTCTCTCTCTCTCTCATTTTCATGATGAATTTTTTTTTTTCACTTGGCACGTGTCTCTTACTATCCCATCATTTATCCCACAATATTTTAATCATACATCTTCCTTTTTTCCTCGTTCCTTCGTCTCTTCTTTCTTTCGTAACATCCCAAAGGTGCAACTGAAACTCACGTTACTCTTCCATTCGTCTGATTTCTTCCTCTTCGTTCTCCTTGTTCTCGTTTACTTTTCATTTCTCATCTCTTTAATCTCCTCCCTCTTGCTCTTCAAATATTGATTTTTGCCTTAGGCCGGAGCAAGAAAACACCGCCTAAATAAATCCGGAGTGGAGATACCACCGATCCCGTGTCCGATATAATGCTTCCAAGCACGTTTTGATGCGTCGCTGTTGACGAGTTTTTTTGCTTGTTTCTTAAAGCAGAGGGGATGACATTTATATTTATATCACCCATAGTACATCCGTGTATATGTGTATATATATATATATATATATATATATATTATATATATTATATATATATAGATACATACATACATGTATAGTATACTGTATGCAAGTATATAAATATGTATATATAAAACATATGTTTATATATATATATATATATATATATATATATATATATATATATATAGATATATAATATCAGAGATTACATTACTTATATCCAGGATCACCTAATTTGGATGAGTTCTAGCTATTAATCTCTTTTGTCAGGTATTGTGAAGTGAATTACGACGCTTTGCTACTTTTGCCAGAAACCAGCGTTATTCTCCACCTTATGGAAAAACCTATGGCATGGCTAACCAGCATTAAAAGGAAATATGTTGTCGGAAAGGGTAGATTTTTTACTGTAATGAATAATTGCTTTTATAGATATTTTATAGCTCCTTTGTTTGTGCTAATTCCTCATTGGACGAGTGGGTTACATGGTAGCCCGAGTTCGCTTCCCCGCTCGGCCAACGAGGAATCAGAGGAATTTGTTTCTGGTGATTTAGAAATTCATTTCTCGATATAATTAGGTTCGGATTCCACAGTCAGCTGTAGGTCCCGTCGCTAAGTAACCAATTGGTTCCTAGCCACGTAGAAAATATCTAATCCTTCGGCCAGCCCTAGGAGGAGAGCTTGTTAATCAGCTCAGTGGTCTGGTTAAACTAAGATATACTTTACTTTCGCATAGCTAATATTGTTGATATCAACGTCCGCAACTGTTATTTTAAGAAAGATGTAATTATTTCTGACAAATTCTATACATAACTGAACCATGGCAGAGAAAATAGACAAAGAAGGAGACGCGAGGGAAATTTTTATCCAAATGGGAGATAGAATTCTTTTTGCTGTGGATGTCGTATTGGCACTTTAAAGAAGAGCGTTGGTTATTTGAAATCAAATTGTTTTTTTATGTTATTCCGTTTTCTTACAAAATACAATTAAATTAATAAGGGAAATCGCGCTTTCAGAAACTTGTTGCAAAAGTGGTCTTTGGTATTTTAGTCTTGCAACCGTTTCAGTTTGTTTCAATTAATACTTTTGATCCTTTTCTATTTTCCGGCTTCATTTTTATTTTTTTTATTTTATTTTATTTTATTTTATTTTATTTTTAGATTTTGCAAAGGTTTTTCAAAATTGTCCCAGTTTCCAGCGTCACCATTACCAATAATTTTGGCTGCGATAAAAACAAATAGAAAATGCGCCCAAGTTTCTTCGGAGCAATCGAGTTTTCTGGACAGCGTATAATACTGTATGAAACTCCTAAGCCACGCCCCGGCGATGCTGTTTTTAGTCAATGGAAATGTGTTACTTACATCAGTTATGCCTATTTTGGGTATCAGCTTTCCATTGTTTCCGAATGAGCGTTTTGCAATAAATAATTCAAAAGGATTCGTACTTTGTGTGTATGTTTGTGTCTGGTGTGCGTGTTTGTGTGTGTGGGTGTGTGTTGGCTTTTCGTGCCTCATAATGACCCGTTTTTGAAGACTGCTGCTTTCCAGTTGGTTAACGGACTTGACAAAGATGACAACTCCACTTTAGAATAGCTGTAATTTAACGCATTCGAATGGGATGGAATATAGAGCTTACGCCTAACACCAAGCGCTAGGACGTATGAGGTCATTCAGCGCTAAAAGGAATACTAAGAGTAAAAGGTGACAAAGGTGTAGCAGGAGGAAATCCTTAAAACAGTTGCACTATGTTGTTAGAAGAATGTGGACAGCAAGTTGGAAGAAAGATAATATGAATGGAGGTACAGTACAAGGAATAAAAGGGACTGCACCTACAGTCTGAAGGGACGCTGCAAAGAACCTTTAGTAATACCTGCAGTGCACCCCGTGAGGCACTACAAGTTTCTCTTAACGTGGTTTTTTGAGCTTTAAAAATTCTTATGTTTCTTTTTTAATCTTATTGGCGTCGATGGCAGATGATGTTGGGATGGCAGTTTATGTTCAGACACTCTTTCCATATAGCTTCGATCAACTCTTTAAATCTCCCTAAACTCTCAGGACGATATCCACTGTGTCCATAAAGCGCAATGCAATTTTCTCATTTTCCAATGTAATCTCCCCCTCTCATCCTTATCCATTTTTCTTTTAAATGTAATTCCTCCTCTCATCTCATTCCATCTTTAATGTCTATATAAGATCTTGCGCGTTACCGTCCTTTGAGTTTGGAATCGATTTGTTGGTGGACATTTTCTCCATCTCTTCTCCTTTGTGGCTAGGAAATGAGACATTCTCTCTCTCTCTCTCTCTCTCTCTCTCTCTCTCTCTCTCTCTCTCTCTCTCTCTCACTGCCATCCCGTGGAATTCCTTTTCTTTCGGGGCATTAGAGAGAAGTCAGTAAAGGTCACCGAGCTATAAATACAGTGGAATCCATAATCGTTTGATGGAATCTCTCTCTCTCTCTCTCTCTCTCTCTCTCTCTCTCTCTCTCTCTCTCTAACTTTAATGCACGAGCATAGGCTGTAATGATGTAAAAGCTTCAGTGTTGTATTACCGCAGTTGAATATGTTACTAGGTCATCACAACCTATATTTTACGTCCAACTGGGATTTCATAACCATCTTTTCGTGGCGCTTACATAACCACATTCCAGAGAAAAATGGGACATTTGAAGAGCCATTGAAGATAACAATGCCAAGGAACAAAAAGACAAGATAAAGATCTTCCTCCGTCCTTCTAATCTCCTAGGACGTCCCGAATTCCTTTAGAGTCGCTGAGAAACTCGAAGATATCGGAACCAATTAGCGGTCTTCATCAATTCTGTCTCTTGAAATTGATGATAGAAACTGCCAGGTCTCCTTCCACCTTTGTTCCCGAGAATAATCGGGAAAGGTTCCCACCGTCAGGGTGATCAGGAGAAAAGTTCATCATGTCCGTCGGAAACCTTGATTGCTCTTTTGGGTTTCGTAATGTTTGGTAACGCACGATTTCATGATATCCACTCACTTCTTCATGCCGTGTCAAATGAGTCTCTTTAGTCGTCCTCGAATTTGTAGTTCCATCAATTCCGTGAAATTCATTTCAGGCCAGCTCTGAGCTTTTGACCCAGTTATGTTTGTACTCGAATCTACTTTTCATTATGTCGTTGGCCTTTGGTGTAATTATATTCAGTCGCAATATACTTTTTTTCAGTTTTACGTTTATAATGCCTTTGGTCTGTTTTTATTAATAACACTCTTAGTGCTCTTTAATTATTTCGTAAAAACATTTGTTCTCGGTACACATTCTTGCGTGATGTCTTGTAAGATAAGTAGAGAAGATGATCTTGAACAAAGATAAAGGTCCCTGTATTGACTGTTTTGACACTCAGAAATTCTTGATGAAGAAAAACTTTCAACGGGTCGTTTCTTTTGGAAACTGTATTTGAATAACTACTTTGTTTTTTACTCATCGTGAGATATAAATTCCTGTATACTATCATCTTTTTCATGTTAAAATCTCTTCTGATTAAAATTGTTTAATATTGATGTCTCGCAATTAAATAGCTGAATAAGGCAGTGACCATTGTTCCTTTGCGCTGAATCTCATATCCACACGCACAAATATATTATATATATCTATATATATATAATATATATATATTTACTATAATATATTAGATAATATATATGTGGGTTGTGTCTGTGTGTGTGTGTGGGGATATATATTTATTTTTATATATCTATATAATAGTATAATATATATATATTATATATAGTAATAATGTGTTGGTGGTGTTGTTTGTGTTTGTGTATATATATATATATATATTATATAGATATAATATATATATATATTATATAATCTAATGTGTAGTGTGGGTGTGTTTGTGGTGTCTGTGTTATATATAATGTAATGTATATGTGTATTTTCTATAACAGGTTACTATATATGTATGTGTACACACACACACACACACACACACACATATATATATATATATATATATATATATATATATATATATATATATATATATATTATATTTGTGCGTGTGGATATGAGATTCAACGAAGGACAATGGTCACTGCCTTATCCAGCTATTTAATTGCGAGACATCAATAATAAACTAATAAACAATTTTAATCAGAAGAGATTTTATATATATACATATATATATATATATATATATATATATATGTGTGTGTGTGTGTGTGTATGTGTGTATGTGTGTATGTGTGTGTGTGTCGTTGTGTTTGTGTGTGTGCCGGGTAACGTACGTTATGCGGTTATTTTACGATGACTTTATTTTTGTTTCCCAGCCATTTACTTCACATAGTCTGTACGTTTTGTTTACATTTTACCCATCCATCTCTTTATAATCCCCCTCGCAGCGATTTTTTTTTATCGGTCCGTCTGATCCCACTTGAAGTTGGGAGGGGGGGGGGGGGGGGGGGGGGGGGGGGGGGGGGGGGGGGGGGGGGGGGGCGGGGGGGCGTGTGGCCTTTGGAGTAAATCCATTCATTCATTCTTTCTCTTGCGTTCGCCTTTAACCCAACGACAGACCATCGTCATCTTTAATGAAGGGTGAGAGAGAGAATCAGCCGATTGCCCTGAGACATTTTTTAACATGGCAGATTCATCATGATGTTTTTCTGGCGCTTTGTAAACACCTACTTTTATTTCTCTTCTAGAAAGATCAGCCCGTTAATTAATGGAGAGTTGTTTGGTGACTAAGCTGGAATGTTGCGGTGTTCGAGTGTTCGGTGGTTGTTTATTTTGTAGTGAAAGGTCTCTGGCTGAGCCCCATCAAAGTTTTTCGAGCGTTGAGGATAATGTTTAATGCCGTTTTGTAAAGTTTTGCTAGCGGTATCGCTTTCAACTTAAACAAATGGAAATAATCTCAGTTTTTTTGGAAACAATGACAAATGACGTATAAGTTCTTAGATTCGTGCAACGGATCAGTAATTTTAGAAGAGAAAATGGGAGTCAACAAAGCAAATAAAAAAAAAGTCTAAACTTTTACTTTTTTTATTTATAGGTAGCAATATATTTGACAGAACTTAATAGTAAACAAGTATAGAGCATAAAATAACGAACTGAAGTTTCGATAGATTCTGTTAAAGAAAGAGCAACGGAAGGCAAATCACGCATAAAAAAAGATAAAAAAAAATAAATAATACGAATGCTGATATCCACCAGGGAAATGAGATTGCTACATCGGAGCAGTGACCGATGCTTTTTTCTAGATTGAAATTTATAGCCGGCTGCATTTGCACCAAAGATAATAGGTATTCGTGGCGTTATATATGTACGTACTTACATTGGTGTAAATATGGTTGAGTGTTTATGAGAGAGAGAGAGAGAGAGAGAGAGAGAGAGAGAGAGAGAGAGAGAGAGAGAGAGAGAGAGAGAGAGAGAGAGATTACTGTTTCAACAGTTGCAATTTTTCAGATGTATTAAAATAAAGAAACTTAACGTTACGTGAAAGTAGATTTAATCATTGTTGGGTTTTTTTAAGTCTTTCTACAGACAAATTATCTAAAGATCAGACGGGAGAGTAAGAATATGCTACACAGGAGATTGATACAAAATAGTATAAAAAGAAAAATAAGCTAAAAAAGAAACAGTTTTATCCACACCGATGGATGCAGAAGTTTCTTCCAATGAACGAAGGTGGTGGAATAAAAAAAGAAAAAGATAATAGAATAAAAAGATAATAGTAAAAAAATGAAACTGACCTAAAAGTAAGTCTCTAGTGCGTTCTGTCCGACTTCCATGACATGCCGTGGAAATTTCTCGGTGTGAGAACAGCCAACTCACCAACACCCCGAGAGAGATGAATATTTGAAATTGCATGTCAAGAGTTCGATAGTTCTGCCCTCTTTTTTTTTTTTTTTTTTTTTTTTTTTTTTTTTTTTTTTTTTTTTTTTTTTGACTGAGAAGAGAGGAGGGGGGGGTGATATTTGAAATTGCATGTCAAGAAAGTTCGATAGTTATGCCCATCTTTTTTTTTTTTTTATTTTTTTTTTTTTTATTTTTTTTTTTTTTGAAGAAGAGCGGAGTGGGGGGGTGATCGGTATCGGAGAACGCGGCTCACCTGTATCGAGAAGAGCATGATCGTAGAAAGGTTATTCCAGAAACTTCCCATCACAGGAATGGACTGAAACGTAGAACGTTTTAAATGCCAGTGGTCAGGATAATGCGCAGATCGTCATGGAGTCCTGTAGTATAGTACACGAAGGGGCACGCAATTATGGTCTTTGGATTAAGTTGTAGTTGCCCAGTCAAGGGGGTTTTCTCCAATGACAGCCCGCAGGGTACAAGATAAGTGTTTTTTTTTTTTTTCGTAGGAAAGAAATCAAAAAGGGCAAAAGTAAATTTTCACAAAGGATCAAAGTCAGGCCAGAGAGATGATGGTTCTTTTCTGATTCCTTTCTCTTCTGCCGATGGCAAATGTGTCTCTAGTCATCAACCGTTGCTTTAACACTGTGATTTGTTCAGTGCTCGGGACAGTGATAATATCCTGTCTCAAGCAAATGCAAGAAGGCAAGTATAAGTTAATTGTTAACTGTTAAATTAGCACTTCACATAATGTGCAGCCTTAAAGGCGATGGTGTAACTTGGGTCTGTAGCAGAGAATTGATAACTTTGGCCTTCTGTAAATTTATGATCTGGTGTGGGTCGATGACATTTACGAGGGAGGTATTTTTGTATGGAAATGTCAGTTCGGTTTGAGTGACCGAAACCTGAGCAGTTGACCTTGGATTATGAAGACGGATGATGTGAGATATCTCCGGTGGAAATCAGCTGTGCGAATGGCCATTCATAGAGAATAGATACCGGATAGGACAAGATTTGCGAAACTTGTTCGATGTCTTTATCCCTAAAACACCTGATGAGTTTTACAGACTTACAAATATTTTCATATATACGTGTACGTGTGTGTATATATATATATATATATATATATATATATATATATATATATATATATATATGATGTATGCATTTATGCAAGCATGCACACACGCGTATTTAGATGAATCAGAAAATAAAAAACTTCAAGTTATGTTTGGAGAATGACCTTACCTCGGGTGCTTCAGTGAGTTGTCCAGTCGGATAAATCAGTTTAAGATTTGACTCTGTCTAGACATTGTGAATAAGAGTCTTCTTGATTTCTTCGTTGACATTTCGCGTGGAAGGGAATATTACACAAGCTTAATTTAATTTGAGGTTTTACAAGTCCCTTTACTCTTATTGAAATCACTGCTGTCAATTGGATAGATAAAAGTATAAGCCATAAGTTTCAGTCCCCTTCCTTAACACGTTTCGGTCTTGCGTAACAGTGATTTTATTTAATTTTTGTTTGCATAATGGCTTCTTAGGAGTCGTATCAAGAAAAGAATTAATAGATTTATTGTAAATTTGTATTATGAGATTTATTTAAGATTTCCATTATGAGTAAATTAGAATATTTGTTAATACAATACAAATTATTTAACCATGCTACTTTTTGCAACAGAAATACATTGGTTATCGAAGTTCTAATAAGATCGTCAATCTTCTGACATTCTTAATCTGTTATTAAATGATTATGCAAGAACTGAATGCATTAGAAAACCTCACCCGAAACAGACAACGTTGGCCGATTGCCAAAACATACCCGAGACCCTACTGAATTTGTACGGAATTAGGAGACGGCTCTAGAGCGAGACATAATGGTCTTGTCGGGGAGGATTTTATTCCACGGAGAATCTCACCTTGGACGGAAACTTGAGGTTGACGGGGATTAGCATAGTCCTCTCACTTGCGATGAATATTCAGATGTTAAATCAAGTCTTCAGCCACTTACTTGCCTCGAACAATTCCGCATATGGAATGAATGGTGAGCAGCCATGATGGGTATATATATATATATATATATATATATATATATATATATATATATATATATATGTATGTATGTATGTATGTATACACATGTGTGTGTAGATTAATTTATTGATTTATTTGATTAACTCAGTAGGATAACAACACAGGTGAGCATCGCCGTTATTACCTAGAATGAAACATGCAACAATCGTCATAAAAAGTCACAAATATCAAGATGAAATTTTCTCTCCCGTCTTCATGCTCTTATGTTTGCCATTTCTTCTTCTTTTTTTTCTTTCTTTCTTTAAGTCTTTCGAATTCCCCACCAGCGAATGGGAGAAGAGAGGGGCGTGAGATGACATGACGAGCAGGCGATAATTCATTTCTTCTCTATTTTTACACTTTTTCCTTGGCTCTTCTGGGAAGGTAGAGTTCGATATTGCACTATCATGCAACGTTTTTCCCAGAATTATTCCATCGTCATGTTCCTCACAGTTGCCTTCTTTTTTTCTTTTTTTTTTCAAGGTGATGCCCTTTACTAGATTTTCCCGTTTGACTGCAGGTTCTCTCGTTGTTATTTTTATTACTGTCGTTTTAGTTTTCTTTGGGATAAAAAAAAACTGAGATGACTGCTTGCCTGTCCGTCCGTACGTTTTTGTTTGCCCTCAGACGGTAAGCGCTACTGAGGCTAGAGGGCTGCAAACTGGTATGTTGATCATCCACACTCCAATCATCAAACATACCGAATTGCAGTAATTTATCCTCAGTAGTTTTTATTATATTTAAGGTTAAAGTTAGCCATGATCGTGCTTCTGGCACCGATTTGAGCGCAAATAACACTCGCCACCAGCGGGCCGTGGCTGAGAGTTTCATACAGTATTATACGCTTTGCAGAAAACTCGATTGCGGTGCATTTTTTTCTATTGGTTGTTATTTTTGGTCATTGCTTCTGCTCCGGTTGTGACCTTTATTTCTGAATGACTTACCCTGACTATTATTCTTTTTGGAAATCTGAAAATAAAAGGATACGGTCAGATATTTGCTTATATTTGTTTACAAATTTGTTTACATGTCGATATACCCGGATGCGAAGTATATAAGACTGCAATAAACGTAACTGAGAGTAATCGTATTGAGACCATAACAAGTTATTACACTAACTTTATCTCTGAGGGACACTCTCTTATTGCCAGAAATACTGTCAAATTGTCAAGCCTTTGACGTTAATACAGCTATATATGAATATACAAGAATCAAATAAAAGCACAAGCGCCTCAGTGGTGATCGGTATGATCTTGGTCTGCCACCTCGGTGGCCGTGAGTTCGATTCTCGGGCATTCCACTGAGGTGTGAGAGACGTGTATTTCTGGTGATAGAAGTTCACTCTCGACTGGTTCGGAAGTCACGTAAAGCCGTTGGTCCACTGGTACCATGCAACGTAAAAATACCATATAAACAAACAAATAACAGCACACACATACGTGCTCAAATAGCAAGTTTTGATGCTTCTACACACAAACCTACATAATTTCTCACAGCGTGTTGGACTGAATTACTCTCTCTCTCACACACACACACTATATATATATATATATATATATATATATATATATATATATATATATATATATATATATATATATATATATATCTATATATATAACCTATATAATTATATAGATATATTTATACATACACACTCACCCAAAGCCTATGTAAACTTTGTGTATTATAAATCCATACAGCAAGTATTCCTTTAATAGTGTTCAGGCTTAACAGAAACGCCTGTAGGGATGTTTCCAGTAATTCTTTGTTGAACCTTAAATTCATACTGTGATCGTGGCGCAATTCCTAGTTGCAGTTTTGTGATCAGTCTTGGAAGGCGCGTCTTATGAATCTACAGTTATTGGACCTTGCATTTACAGATCAGGAACTTCCTCGAGGCAGACTTCGATGCATAGCCACGTGTGAGGGGAAACGAACCACCCAACTTAATTAGTGGACGCTTAAAAGCTAATTAACGGCTTCCCATAGCATTCCTGTGACTGCTCCCTTGGTACTAACCATCGTGCGACACTGACACACTAACCAATCTAAAGCCGTCGTATTTTCAGCAACAACGAAATTATTACTATAGCTTTCGTGCTGCTCTGGCGATTTACATAGCATTGCTACTTTTGCAACAAAATTTCATCGTTAAACCATTGAAGAACTCTGATGATTTACGCAGCACTAGACAACTTAACTGTTATCATTATTAATACGGCATGTTTCCTGTTGTTTGTTCGTTAGTTTGCTTGTATGGTGTTTTTACGTTGCATGGAACCAATGGTGGTTATTCAGCAACGGAAACAACGGCTTTACGTGACTTCCATTTTTTCTTATGTATCAAAATAAAAAGAAATATTTATTTATCAAATGTGTGAAAGGAGTAACAAATCTCTCCGTATGACAAAATTATGGACTGTTATTGATTCAAAATTTACACCTTTCTGTGTTAAATGTCATGGGGAAAATTTATATAGTAAAAAGACAGTTTGTCATTATCTCTTCACTGAAATTATTTAGATTATCCTTTTTGGGAACATTAATAGCTACGCCAAATTTAAAAGCAAAAGACATTTTACCATCTCAGAAAAGGCCGTAGATATATTATATATATTTTGTGTATGTATTTACCAGAGGCTGACTTCAGAGAGAGAAAAAGAAAACAAGGCGTGATCCTACCTCCAGCTTACTTGGGACGTGTGCAAGTTGTAAACTTTATATTCCTAACTTAACGTGAAGTGGTCTTCATAATTAATACTCATACTCAGTACTAATCATACTTCATACTAACAACAAGGATCAAATAAAAAGGACACAAATCAAACACGATCATATATTCTCTGTTATCAGTGGAAACAAAATAATTGAACAGAAACAGCCTCTCAATTCAGTACACCAAATACATTAAAACGTGCTAAAATCTATGGTGAAATATATCCTAATTTCACCAACGAAAATTAAAATAAGTGTGCTATATTTTATTAGAAATAATTTTTCTCTACTGTTTAACATGCACATTATTTTTTTTTACATTTTCCTTTAAATAAATAAATCACAAATATCCTATCCTAAAATTCCTGTAACTTTAACTTAATGCAAAACACCTTCTTCAGACCTTTTTAAGCTCTTCCATAGACCTTTCCTATCCCCCCAACAAGAATAACAACACCAACAACAAGGTAGTTTGTGGGCTTACTCCCCGAGTAAATGACAAGCCTGCTCAAAGTCGCATATATGCTTTATCAGTTGAATCGTGGTTAAACCTTTTGTTTTGGAATTTTTAAAAAGTCTACACTACCTAAGCTGCTTCATACATTGACATAGGAGGTCCTTCACAACTGTATCGAATTCTTGAGGACTTGACATTCCAGTACCTAATCCACTCCATGTCTGTAGCGCTTCCGAGGCCTTACTGAAGTCCTTCCTTTCAACATTTTCTTTTTTTACTATTTCAGTAACCTGTCGTCGTCCATTCTCTCCACTACTGAACTTTGCAACAACTCTGATCCATCCTTTCACCTGTGTTAAAGTTTTTACCCCTTTTGCACGTGTCTCCGTTCATCTTCCACTTTCAGTAACGTTACGCTGCATGTGGTCGACGAATCATTTATCCCAATACCATCAACGTTTTCCTCTCATTCACATTCAACATCCACTCTCCGATTCGGTAAACGAGTGCTTACCCGATAGTCTCTTCGTGCTTTATCTCTTTTCTTCTTTACGTCTCTTAATAACCTCTTGCACCTACTGTGTTACCTTTCTTGCCTAACCTGTTCGGTAACTCGCCTCTTCTCCCTACAAGTGTCAAGTGTTTCCATTCTTGTACGTGAAAATTCATTGTTCCATCTTTCTGATTGTCGTTTACTCTGAAGGTCCTCTTCTTCCAGACACTACCAGCCCGTTTCACAAATATCTGCCAGAAAGACCATCCATATAGACATTAATGAACCATAAACACAACCCATCGTCGTTTCAGACCCATTATTACTCCAAACCACTTACTTTCTTGTTAATATATTCTAACGCATTTCTCGTATAATAAAACTTTGAATCGCTCTCAGCAACTTACCATCTTTTAAGAAACATTCCTCAACAGTACTCACATGTCTCTCCGCCGAATGTATCGTGAACCTATTATATTTTTTCAGGTCTATGTGTGTCATGTAGAGCAATATTTACTGGTAATTTCAGACGACTATTTCCAAAACTGACACCAGATCCAAATACCCCTTTCACATGTCAACCCCTATATACACCGCATATTGTATTATATTCAGTAAGAATTCCCTAAGAAAACAGATTTCTCAAAACATACAATATATATATATATATATATATATATATATATATATATATATATATATGTGTGTGTGTGTGTGTGTGTGTGTGTGTGTGTGTGTGTGTATATATATATATATGTATATATATATATATATATATATATATATATATATATATATATATATATATGTATGTATACACACACACACAGACATATATATATATATATATATATATATATATATATGTGTGTGTGTGTGTGTGTGTGTGTGTGTGTGTGTGTGTGTGTGTACATATATAAAATAAAATGGGAAGAGCGGAGTCCAAATCTATCGTACCTCCAGTCGCCGCCCCCAAGTATTGATTTTGAGCTTGACGTAGTACCACTAACATGTTTCAGAGATTTCATGATGTACAAATCGGATATTAAGTTGAGTAACGGATGGGGGAAGCAGAGGGGTTGATTTAAAAGGTTTACTTTGTTCACTTTTCAAGAGTAAATTATAAAAATTGCTGAGTTCTTTGTTTATGTTAATCCGTTCGAAGGTAATCTGTCAGCCCAGTTACGGCTCACGAATTGTGCATGAATTGCTTGTAATGACAAAGAGTTATTTTACTTAATTAAATAGCTCATGTAAATAAATTGCTCATTTTAGACGAATTGTTAGGTGTTTGCATACTTCATGAAACGCTTAATATTCCAAATGTAAAATTAAGTGTATATTTACAAAAATAATTCCTTTTACATAGTAAATAAGAAACAGGTGCAATTCCAAGGTGCAGTGAAAGAATTGCGGAGAATTTTCCTAGAGAGTGTTTGGAGAAAAATGCGGGAAAATGAATTCTCCAAGAAATCACATCATCTCAAGAACTTAAAAAGGATCAGGACTTTGTAAGAAGAGCGCTTGAGCTCTGTAAGAGGATGTGCTTATCATAGTTGACTTCAAGAAAATGAGAAGGCCTTTGACCAGAAAGAACCGTATTTTACAAATAAACTCAGTTTCGTCACTCGTCTTCAGTAGAAACTGTGTAGCTTTTTCTGAGAGTAAGCCTTAGGACAACAATCAGCGCAGCATCGAGTGGTTGCTGCCTTCTCTTTCAGGTGATGAAAAGACAGCAGAAATAATATTCTGCATTAAGAACACATCGAAGCACAAACGGCCTTAAATAACCATGACTCTTTTTTAGGAAATCGTTCAGCGTAGTTATCAGACTGTGATAATTTCCCGGGGAACTGTAAGGATGTAAAGGACATTTCTCTGTTCAGTCCAAAGTCATCCTCAGACAATAATCATCGTTTACCAAACACTTCTGGTCTGTCACCGGACTGGAGGCCTCGTCAGGGCTCCGCCTGCCAGAAGAGGTCTCGTGACCTCCGCCCGTTGTAACCGCAGACCCCTGACCCGCTCCCTCGGTAGGTCATATCCTGTGACGGGATGTTACGGGTTCTGAGAAAGCTGACGGGTCTGCGGTCCCGGGTGTCTACTGTCGGGGATGACGAGCCACCTATGCCCAAGTCACCCACCACAGAAAAGGTCGAGACGGTAGGTGCCCTGTTTCTGCCCTTGTCATGTGATCTTAGTCTTGTCTTCAAATTCCTCTGCACAATTTATTTTTAATGTTAAAATAGCTAGATTGATGTCCAATAAAGTTGGTTTAATTTTTAGACAAGTTTAAATTATAACTTTGTATTGTAGTATCATCTAAACTATCTGTAAATCACGTGTTGTTACTGTTGATGAACTTGTGTAAAGGGGGAAAAACAGAAGATAATCTGTTAATATTTATTCCAAAATGAATAATGTAAAGATTTTCATAACAGAACTCAAATACCAGAGAATAGGTTTCAATTTAAAGATGAACGATTTATAAATAAGTAGTCTAGTGCTCGTTAAAATGGTCACTTTTTAAATGCGTTATTTACACGTCTAATTTACAATCATAGAAATTTATTCAAAATCACTTTTCTAATTCAGTCTGTAAAATGGTTTTGTTTTAACAACGTGTAACAAAATTGTCATAGAAAAATCATAAGTTCAATGTAGATGACACATTTATTTGGATGAGGTGCTGAATATGCTACTTGTAATTATGCTACGATTTGCTGTTCATGTAGTTGCTGGGCTTTACCCGTGAACGTCATGAGCAAACTGATGAAGTATTGCATTGTTTTGAAAGTCAATGCGCCTTTTTGGATATTTCAGTTTTGCGGTAAATGCAAAATACTGTTTGAGCACGAGATAGCGAAGGTTCCAAATTGAACATTTTTGACATTTATTTTCAGTTAAAATAATTTTTCATATTACTTACATGCAACGTCACTTACCAGAGACTTTTCATCTTTTTATTGAGAATATATAATTATATTGTCACCTCCAGTGATGAGAACGTATGAAGTTAATAATTTACTATTTTAGTTTCTTTATTTACGTTATATAACGTAAGAAACATTCTAGGTTTCGAAAACTCATCCGTATTTCCCTATGGTAACGTCGACAAGAATCACAAATAACAAGACTGTTTTATCATCAATTTTCAAATTATTTTATTGACAAATCCTGCAGTATGTTGGGAGTCTTCCACTGTATTTCAAATTACATTGACCAAGTTCTGAACAAACGTGGTGTTTTAGGATATTATTTATACAAGTTTCAATTTATATATATATATATATATATATATATATATATATATATATATATATATATATATATATATATATAGATAGATAGAGATAGATAGATAGATAGATAGATAGATAGATGGGTAGATAGATTAACAATTAAATGAGTTTTTTATTTTTAGTTTTTGGAATAATCTACTGGTGTTTTTATGTGCACCCGTTGACTGGTATGTGTCTAGTTATCAGTTAGATAATTTTGTTAGACAGACACTGTCTCTCGATCTTTCACCAGTGACAGCGAAATCGTCATCGCTGTCTGTCGGATTTGAAAAGGTTTTGTAAAGGAATAATTCATGGTTTGGTGCATTTTTTATTTCTTCGTTTATTTTCAGCGGTAAAACCTTTAAGGCGAGGATCAATTTTCATTGACTTTCGGACACTGGAAGACCATGTTTAAATGAATCCCTCATATTAACACAATAATATTCAAACGTGTTCATTGCATTTATGGTTCATACAGTGAATAAATAAATCTGCTAGTGGTGTTGATGAAATTCCTTGAATAATTCATGTATTTACGGAGTGTAAAGTTGCATGATACAATATCCAGTATTATAAATTCGATGCGAGATCGTTATTTTCTGTCGATTAACCTAATTACTGTTATTTGTAAAGTTAACTTGCAAAGAATATATATATATATATATATATATATATATATATATATATATATATATATATATATATATATATATATATATATATATATATATATTATATATATATATATATATATATATATATATATATATGCAGAATGCGTTTGGTATAGAAATATAAACAAAATTAGGGAACATGTAGAGCAGTAATCGTTAAATTTTACGCAATGTTTTTAGTTATAGTTCTTCGCCGAACAGAAGATATATTGTAATTAAGACGAGAGTTACTGACACTTTCATGTCTTTTCGTCGCCGCATATGAGATGTTTAGAAATAGACGGCAATTACTTCTTTGTAGCTTTAGCTGTGTGAATTTTCTTGATCTTTTTATTGGCCTATGTTCGATCTCACGCTGCTGTAGGTCTTCCTCTATAATCCCACCCAATGAAGAACAAGAAATCACACTGGTGCACTCCCCACGTCTTTCTGCCCATCAATTCGCAATGAATACAGGCCTTGAAGATTATGTACTTGGAAATGTCACTACTGAGATTAGTCATGTTTTGAATGTCATTCGCCGAGTCAAGAGGGCAAATTTAAGATTTAGGGATTCTATTTTTGTCCCTTACATCACTGTTTCTGATATTTCTGATATTTCGTAAAGTCTGGTTAAATACTTAGAGCCTGGTTTCACTTCTTTTCAAATTTAGCACCCAGAGCTTTCACTGAAGCATAATGAACTCTTTCTTAGTAGTTGGCAAATGTGTTTGTGGGAACTCCTTTAAACATTATGGGTTCCAGTCAGTCCTGAAAGCTTCCATCCACTTGTCGGTTGTAAAATAATGGGTCTCCTCTTGTTTAATCGCTATCAAATTGGAATCTGAGCCATTCAGACGTATAAGAGAACGCTGCTCATTTGGAACCAAACCTCAGTGTAGCTTTTCCTTTTTAGAATTCATAGCTTTCCTGAAATTTCACTTATATATGTCTCATAGCTGTGAGACAATAGAGACCCTTTGCCATCTGCAACCGGTGTTTCTTTTATCATTAACAAATTCTGGGGACATTCTTGCCGCTAATACTGTTACTCTGTTACACACCAAGTGTTTATGGCAAGAAATTTTTATCAGCCGTTGTTGTTTCTGGGTCACTTTTTAAGCTCCTCGTGCATGAGTTTCAGATGACTTGGCTGATTTTTTCTCCTTTGGTCATCATTGCGAGTAGTTTTGTATTCCATTTTTCCAGACATTAGTAAGGGGACTTTAATAAAAGATTTAGAATGGAGCTGTAATTATCTTCATTCGTATCACTGTAAAATGTTTTTTTTAATTTATTCTTTCATACAACTGGATTCCTACTCATGTTCGTAACAGATATTACTCTGCTGTAAGCGAAAGACGTCTTGTGTCGAAATCAAGTTGTGCTTCTTAGGGACAATGATGGATGATTCCTGTAAGATTTTACATAAAGCGTTGTCTCGTCTCTTAGCTGGTTTTTTTTTTTTTTTTTTTTTTTTTTTTTTTTTTTAAGGACTGATACTCTTGTCATTAAAATGACAGCCATGCTGGAGGCAACAAAATATGGAAATTGACGTTCCCTGTCTCTGCAGGAGCTAGGAATTGAACGTAACCTTTTTTCCCCTGCAAGGATCCTGTTAGTTCGACACCCATAAATTCCATTTTGTTCCAGCAGCGTTGACGGCTTAGGATCTCGTGGATCGGAGCAAGGTGCCTCGGGTCGGAGATGCAAACTCTTTCCGACTACAAAACGGAAGATTTCATAAGCGGGATATCTTCCAGCCATTCACATTCACTTTTTAGATGAAAATCTAAGAGAGTGATTTTTAGTATTCCCCATTATAAACATCGCTAATTTTATGTATTCATCATTAAGCCCATGCGTTTTTCATTGGTAATTTGATGGATTTGATATTAATTTCTTGTTTAATAACTAGTTTTTTTTTTACACTACCAAGACATTAGCTAAATATCGACTTGAGTTTCCTTGTCTAATATATAAAAAACTGTCCCTGAGTTCAGAGGAATATCAGACAATTGCAGTTGTGAATTTCGTTAGAAATCCAGTACCTGCAAAACAGTCTAGGAAGGTAAGTTTCCTGCCGTTTGGATCACCATAAAGATCCCTGATATATGATTTTTATTTTTATTAATTTCTCAATCATATTCTTTCAACCAAACTGCCCAAAAAGTTATAAGATTACTTTTTTATGTGAAACTTCTGAAGAGGAAGCTAGGTTTCCCAAAGCATTTGTAATGACTCTTTAGCCTTATATTCGTGATTTTAATGTTCTACGTAGCCAGCATTGCACAGAAGATGCTTTGTAATCAGTGAAAAAAGTTTGGCAGTGCTGGTAGCCAATTTCAGTGAAGTGAGTCTTCATACGGTATGGAAAGAATATATTTCTTGTAATACAGACGGTTCATTCTAACAAGTAATTGGACATGTGAAAGTCTAGCTTGCAAGGGACGCTTTGCATTGCCATCAGCAGTATTGCAGAAGGAACCCTCTTTAGACATAATATTGACTTTTCTTGCATGTTTGCGAACGTTGACTTTTCTTGCATGATTCCGAACAATATTGGGCCTAGAAACGAATTTTGTGAGTTACACGGAAGACAGAACTTCTGTTTCATTTCAATATGGTAATTGTCCTCGTATTATTTGCCTGACGGTAAGACTACTGTATGGATGTGCATTTCTCCTTTATAACCTGAAATTCATGTCAACTCTGTATTATGAAAATGTGCCTTCCTCGTTTATTCTCTGAAGTGTGCCATGTTTTGCTTTAAAAAACTGTGCGTTTTTAACAGAATCATGACGTCATTGTTTTGCTTCGTTGTCTTTCTTTGTGAGTGTTTAAACAGGTCAAGTATCGGTATTTATATCATTACAAATCTTTTCCACATATTTCTATTTTGCTGCTCTATGGTTAAGGTGTGATTTAGCTTTTGGTGCCGGTTATGTGGCGTATGCAGTAAGGTTTTATACATATTTTAAAGTATACATGTTTATTGTTTTTCATTGTGTATATATGATATGTCCTTCTTACATGTATGCTTTTTATATAATCACGCTTTAGTTCCTAAAATGCGTACCGATTGTGTGTTCATTTTCTATTGTGTTAATCCCCTAACCATTTGTAAAAAGTAAATATATCTGTTTATAAAAAATATATATATGTAAGGAAGCAGAAAAACACAGAAGATTTCCCCCCCAAAGCTTGAAAACAGCGAAATGATAACATTGAATTGACAATAACACGATATTTTCTTATTTTAGGAAAAGAGACGAACGTCAGGGAATGAATCGGTAAGGTTTTTGATTTCCCCTCTGGTGATAGAAGAAATTACTTATTCTTTTATCATTATTTCATTTTTGCTTTCAAGTGCGTTTTAGTGATCGCCGAGTGCATTTACGAATTTGCATCTCGCCGAGTGCATCGCTTCCCTTTTTTTTTTTTGACTGAGACACATCCAGAGCCCTGGCCTCAAGGTGCTTTTGTCGTCTTCTTTATCACGTCTCTCTTATCTCTCCGTCTCTCCCTTCGATCTTTCTCTCCGTCTCTTACAACGCTGACTCACCATCTCGCACACGTCTCGGTTACATTTTCTGAGGCAGCGTCCGGTTATGGTGTCTCTTCCAATCACATCGACTCTGGAACTATCCTAGGTGTTTTGATTGGTTGAATGACCCGAGCGGGACGCCATCCTCTTACTATTCAGTTGCATCAGTTTGTTTTAGAATTTTTTATTTTGGTTTTTTTACCTTTGATCTTGCACAAAATGACTCACCACCAAGGCCTCAGATTGATTGGCTTTTGACTCACTGCGCATTATG
Organism: Macrobrachium nipponense; assembly: GCF_015104395.2. Taxonomy (NCBI): domain Eukaryota; kingdom Metazoa; phylum Arthropoda; class Malacostraca; order Decapoda; family Palaemonidae; genus Macrobrachium; species Macrobrachium nipponense. The sequence continues at coordinate 44,393,781 of NC_061093.1, read as the reverse complement.
ACATCCAACCATTTTCTCTCCATGTGTATGCTATGGATACAGCCACGAAAACAACTTTTTGTGCAAGCGTAGCATAGCGTCTTTTTTCCTGTACAAAAATCTCTGGATTGATTTGAATTTTGTGATCCCATGACAATTTCCTGTCTCTAACGTACATTGTTGCATTTCTACACTCCAATGTATGGTTTGAAATTTTAGATAGAAATTTTTTATATCATGACTTTGTTTTACCATATTTCATTTTCTTTTTATCTACTTTTACTGAAGTTTTGTTTTACTTCCAATATTCATCTTTTTAGTCTGTTTAATTAAAGCAATCTCACACCTGACCAGGGGCTCTGGTGAGAGCGAATTAAATTTGAGTCATCAATTTATTGAATTTTTAAATCCAATGGATTTTTCTCACAAGACTTAATTGGTTCTGCTGTTTCTCGTCTGCACCGGTTAATGGCTTCCTGTTGCGGCCCTTTGGTAATTCAGTTGTAATGAGCTGTACAAATAACGTCGTCTAAAATTTAACAACTAAAGATGAATGAAAATACGTATTAAATATTATTATAATTGAAGAAGTAAAATTAATCAGTATATACAAATTTAAATAAAAATATATTTTCTGTCATTTAGGAAACATTTATTAGTATCTTTTTCAAATAACTTGTAAGTTAATTTAAAGTGAAACCACAATACATTTATTTAATAATGGAAGCTATTGATAGGTACTGATGGCACCGAGTGGGATCTGTCGAAACTGATGCTAAAACTTTTACATGACAAAATTAGCATAATTTTTTTGCATTTCCACGAGCACTACAGTTTTCGAATATATATTGACATATACAGGTGCATGTATGTGCAATATGTATATGTACATATATATGTGAGTCTCTGAAGAACTTGCGCCTTGCTTGAATTTCGTGCTTTCACCCATTGCTTTTCAGCCGTATTTCATGGATAAACTTCCTTGAAGACGCCAGTAATAAACAAACTCTTGATCATCTGTGGTAAGAGCTGATCAAGTTAGGTTCAACGAAACCTGAATTTTCGCAAACGTCCAGGGAATACTTTGGATTTGTATATGAACTTTTTTCTTATTCTTTATACTGGTTCATGACACTTTGTAATATTACTTTTATATAATGTAATTGCATATTGTCTCCAAAGGATAATTGAGCTTCCTGAGAAATGTATGATGTGAATAGAATCTAAAGCTGAAAAATTATTACTAAAATTTAGCTATTGAAAAGGTAAAGGAAGATTTTGAGTGAATTTATGTCTGTGCGTGTGTGTGTTTGAGTATGTATGTGTCTGTGTGTGTCTTTGTCAGAGAGAGAGAGAGAGAGAGAGAGAGAGAGAGAGAGAGAGAGAGAGAGAGAAGTAAATAACCAACTGTAGTACATAAATGTTTTATTTTCATAGAAGCCAGTGTCGCATTTGTTGCATGCCGTTTCAATGGAGCAAATAGCTGCAACAGGAGTAACAGTACTACATGCTATACTAACTTTTACTTGTAAACTAATCTTCTCACTAGTAAAGACTTAAATCGAGGTTAAAGGCAATTCTTTGTCTAAATAAAAATGCACTTGATATGTAGCCGACTGGTAAAGCAACTCATTTATTCTAAACAGTCTCCTGATTACCTACTGGCTGCCAGGAATTTATGTTAAGATTCTTGAATGAAGGTAGTTAATTTTAGCTCTGTTTAGATCACCTTTTCATTAACAGTAGAGAAATACTGAAACGATGGAAATTGTCAAGTACCATAATGAACCAATGACGTTTTATTTTAGTAATAACTTCATAGAGAGTGGAGATTAGGTTTGTTAAAAATGCCTCTGAATAGAATTTCCATTACTATTTTTGGTGATATGACCTGTAATTGGGTAGTTGCATGTTAGGTTTTCCCGTTGCAAATTTCATCAGTCAGTAACTAAGCCTGGTGTGGTCATTCCGTCGGTGCACCGCGTGTGTGTGTATTGATTTATTGAATACGCCCCTTGCAGTTCTGCAGATTCCAGGGGAACATGACCTTTTTGACATAATGTCATTCTCAATATTTTGTTTGATTTTTCACTGCCTTTACGTGTTCAGTTGTTTTCGTTTTTATATCTCTTTCCTTTTTCCAGCGTCAGTGGGAATATCGGATATTTGTGATAGAGGATTTTTTGTCAGCTCCACATTTTTGTGCGTTATTTTGTTGTTTATATTCGAGTTTTTTTAACCACTGTTTCGTATTGTATGTAATATAGTTTTTCATCTTTCTTATAAAATTTTCATTCACACACACACGTATATATAATATTGTATTGGGGTTGATTTCTAGAATGTTTTTCTTTCTACCTTTCCTTGTGATAGTTTTTGTCAGTTTTATTTTAACACGCATTTACTAATTACAAACCTTGCAGCCATCATAATTTACTCTCAGTAATGCTGACGGCACTATTTCCTTAAACTCATTGTATACTAATACCCTTTTTCTTTGATACTTTTATTTTTTCTTTCCCTTTACTTCGTTTCCTTCTTTTTAACATCCTTTCCTCATTTTCCTTTTACTATTAATTTCAGTTTTCATATCTTTTTCCTTCCACATCCATTCCATAGGTTTTTGTCTTCCACATTCGCACTCTTAATATTTTCCTTCTCTGTTCTCTTTTATTTCCTTTTCTGTTTCTTCTCATCTCTGTTTCGTTCCTTTTCTCTTTAATTTTTCTTACTTTTGTCTTTCTCGCCGAGTACTGCGTGCAAAGTTTTTTTTTTTCTTTTTTTTCATGTCTTGTATTTTATCATTCCATATTTTTTCCTTTCACCACTTTTGTGTATTCCTCCATTTGCCGTTTCACGGGATTAAAAATTTCCCTTGTTTTAAAGCCAGTTTAAAACATAATCAAAAAGATTCTCTTTAGCTGTGTTCGTCCTGTGGCTTTCTCTCTCTCTCTCTCTCTCTCTCTCTCTCTCTCTCTCTCTCTCTCTCTCTCTCTCCTTTTACCCATTGGCTGTCTTATTGTCTTCATATCTTACTTCATTACATGCTTTTACCTCACCGTGTTATGATTATGTTCAGTATTTTCTTACTTTCATACGCAGCTCTTTTCCATTTTTTCTCATATATTTCTTATTTTTTCTGTTCTCTGCTTCTTCTTCCTTTTACTTTTCCGCACTTTTTGTTCTTTTATTCTAAATATTTTTTTTTCATACGAGCAATCCCTCATTCTTTTACCTTCAGTTCTCACCGAATATCTCTGACTTTTTCTTCAAGATTTTGTGCCTAGTGGTGATGATTTATTTCTGTGATTAACTCTCTCTCTCTCTCTCTCTCTCTCTCTCTCTCTCTCTCTCTCTCTGTTAAGTTCACTTATAAGTTTCTTGGTGGTCTTCATTATTGGGGAAAACGTTTTCTGCAATGCGCCGTTATGTTTAATCATTCGATTTTAATTTAAGATAGTTTTGCCCCACCACTAATATTTAGTCATCATCTCCGATAGTTTGTCATTAGAAATAGATTTAGTTCCCATGATCAGCATCATCAGGGAGACCACGTGTATCGTTTTTCAGTGTTAACTCGATATTGAGCTGACCTGATCTTTGTTTGAAAAGAAAATCGCATTGGACATTTTTCTCTTTAATGTCACTTGTCACGTTCTCATCTCCAAGAGTTTATACGCAGGAGGGTGGTATTATCGTGGTTTCACTGACCTTCTAACCAACCCTGACGCCGGATGGGCTCAATCATGACGAGGTTCTTGAATTTTTAAAGACGTCTGAACTAGCTCCCACTTTTAGTCAGTCGTCCATGTTATAGATGCGTAGACAGTTATTCTGTTTGGGGATCCAGAGACTAAAGTATATTTGAAAAATTCAACATTCATCTGTGGTAAACAGCTAAGATAGGTACTGGATGAGGTCAAAAGCTTGCTTTCCATTAGCGTGTTTTTCTCTGCGTAGACAAACGTATCCTATTCCATGTTCAGGTGCCTGCCTATTTAAATATTCAAGATGTGCATTAACAGTCATAAGTCGATGAAAAGTTACGGCTCATAAAGCTGCACTTGCTTGACAACATGACATCCATTGCCACTTAATTTTAATGGCATAGTAGAAGGAACTGCGGATTCCAATATGATCTGTCCCATCAAAATGGCGTGAAACATTCATGATATATTTTCCAAATTTGCCTTCAAAAGTAGCGTTGTATGTTAAAAGAAAAGTTCAGTGAATAAGATTTGAAATTTTCAGAGGACAAAGAAAAGAGGGCCTGTGTAGAGAAGCGGAAATGTACACAGTAACGGAGCCCTAATTAGTCACAGATGGCAGTGAAAGAGCGAAACAGATTAGAGGGATTTAGGAGAAGTCTCATGAGCCACAATGAGCGAGTAAATAGAAGAGTCGTCGGCAACAGGATTGATCGTCCGTTTGGAAAATTACCTGTCATTAGAGGAAAGGCTGCTGCTTATTGATTCCCATAGGCCATTGAATTTTAGATTCGCCGTCGGTATTGTCGTGTTCGGGATGGTGCAGTAACTTGAACGATGGTAATTAGCAAGCTGCGATCTTGTAATTGGGTGGAAATAATCTAATTGATTATTGGAATCGATATAAAATTGAGCAACGATGCAAGAACTAGCTCTTTGTGGGAAAAAATCGAAGCTAGTTCATTTACTTTGTTTTTTTATACGTTTAAGAGAGCGATCGTATGTAGTCAAAGCTGTCGTTTCGGACCGTTTGACGTTTAAAGTATTGAACCGAAGTGGAGTAAGGGACAGGATTCACTAGCTTCGACGTAAGAGGGGATTGGTCGACTATGGAGTCCGTTTACATGGCGAAAGAAAGAGTCAGACATTTCGAATAAACTTTAAACATTTATTGCTTAGTAGGAGATGGAATTATGCGTGAAATATGTACTTTCATTCACACAGTAGATTCATGAATGAAAATTTTTCATGACGTGATGAGGATACAGTCTGCAAATCAAACTTTGCCTGAAAAAAAATCGAATTCATAAAACAACCTGCTGGACGTGAATCGAATATTAAATATCTAAAAATGGGGGAAAGGAACAATCCTACGCATTCAGGAAGGTGAAAAGAATCCTGTGAAATGTTACGTTACTTTGTCTTAGCTTTTTATAGTCCTTATATTAAAGAAATGTATTCTTATTCTAGCTATATTTAGGAAATTCTTTTTTCCTTAAGGAGAGAGAAATTGGTTCTTTGATTCAAGAAATGACTTACACTGTTGATGACTTAACGCCTTGTGCCTCATCTCCAACGAACATCTATTTCATAGGGACGATAGTGAGGTTGTCTATAGTGTTACTCGACTAACCATGAAAAACATCTATATCATGAAGGTGTCAACTTGCGTCTAAGCATCTCATTGTCATCCAGTTCAACAAACGAAGTATTATCTGTGTAACTTTGCGGTGTGTAACACGAGTCGTTTTAGACCAGTTAGATAGGACAGTGTACGTAAAAGTAGTACACATCATACACAATTTAGATTGAAATTCTTTTCTTTATAGTGTTATTTTATGACCCAGAATCTCGCGGAGAACCTAAAACTTTCTAATACAATTTTCATAGGTGAACGTCATAGGAATTTATTTTATTTATAGGAACGGCGTGTTCTCATTATTGAGATATGATCCGGTTCCTCCACATCCGAACTTATTTTCAAGGAAATGGAAACTACATGTGACGAATACATTTAACACTTGAGTGGGAGAGTGCCGTTCATTCACAAGCATTCCATAAATACCACCAATGGCAACGTTCGATTCACTCGAAGCCCTCTCTGAGACAAAGCAAAAGGTCGGCATTTTATCTGGCATCCGAAGGCCTCCCGAACATGGGATCTGTTTTTAAATAGACCACAGGAGTTTGGAAGAATGTGAAGGTCACCTGTCGGGCCACCTACGAAGATCAATGTAACGGGATAGAATATGGAGATGGAAGCCAAAGGACGTCGTTGGGTATCTTTAGATGGTGGTGGCGATTATGATATTGGATGCTGGACAGAATGTTTCATCTAAAGTCGTTTGTTATTCCGATTTAAGTTATTTCTGGATGCCGAACAATAATAAACTTCACCTTTAAAACAGAGCTGCTCGATGTCTTGTGTCGATATTTGTTGAATGTAAGCCGTGGATAAGAAGATAATTATATTTAGCTAATCTTTTCACTATTGTAAATAAAATAAGTAAATAAGATAATTTTCAATTCCTGTACACAGTTAGTAAGAGTTTTTGAATTTTATTCAGTTAAATGTGTACATTTATTGAGGAAAGAACGTCTGAAAATTTCAGAAGTTCCTGACCTATAGTTTTAAATAATGAAAGATTTATTTTGTAGTCATTTCTGTTTTATCACGTATTGTGAATTTCAAGCCAAATTCGTGATGTCAAGATTACTAGGTGTGTTTCAGCAAGATAGCTTGAAAGCAGGGAAATGGCACAATTACTGTTAACGAGGAGTATAACGGTATGATATACGGGTAGTTCAGTCTCATAATGTCCCAGTAACTTAGCGTTTAGGTGCTTTATATATAGGTGGAAAAATTAAATGGGCTTTACTTTCACGTAACTGACACTTCATTCCCAGTTGCCTTTCCACATTTGGAAACTTTAAAAGGCAATTTTTTTTTTACCCATAATGACGCATGCTTGATTGTCGTCAGTGCTTCTTGATAACATGCCAAATAGGACTCGGTATATATTAGTTTTGGGTACTCTCTAAATCATTATTAAGGTTTCGGCACGTAATTAGATGCAATCGGGCTGTAACACTCGTCGAAGAAAAATCATCCGCCTTGAGGTCGCGTGGTACGCGAGGACTCGATGGCCCGCAGTTATCTGTTACTCCTTTCACGTCACTAAAGCGTTAAGTCGGTCAGAACCTCGGCCATTTAGTAGAATATACTGCCTGCCTCACTCTCCTCATTTAGACCACTATGGAAAGGACATTCATGTAGCAGGAATCCGTGAAATTCCCTTTTCTCCATTTGTTCAAATAAGTCCGTATCGCTTGTATTATTTAAATTTTTAATTCTGAATAAGATAAAAGGTTTTTATAATTCCATTTACAATATTCATTTGTTCAGAGTGTTTGATTTAAAAAATGAATAAACATTATCGTGCGTAGCTAACTCGAGGTATTGAATATTAATTACCAACATTATGTTGGACAAGCGGGTGCTTTGAAGAGAACTGAGTAGGCAATTTTCATCAAAACTGATTGTCCATGGGAAAGAGGCAAGCAATTCCATCTCTCATTGCCCACTCCTGGGCAATAAATGGGACCAAACAGAAGAAAACACCGAATTATTTATGGCGAATCTCCATTTCCCTCATTTTTAGTGAGAACATCGACTTAATTTGGATGAAATCAAACTCGATTACAACGTAGAATGTAAAAAAAAATTGTCTCTGGACCATTATTTGTATTTTGAGCAACCTATTTAAAGATCTTTTCCTGGGCGTGCTACGGTGCTAAGGTCAGCAAGAAAGAATAGGCTCCCCTAGAAATGATTCAAAGAGAACGGGTTTTCTCTCGTTCAGGATGTTTGCTGCAGTCCCACCGAACATTCGGTTTCCCATCCCCAACGATCCGAGCAGGAACTTTCATAGAAAATGTTTCTAGAATTAGAGGGCAGACAGAGGTAAGCTTGTTGCAGTTCATTTGGTTTATTTGCGTTCTGTGAGAAGTAAATCAGTCCGTATACCCATTATACATTCCTTATAGTAGTTCAAGTGATGTTAGTTAGAAGTTAAGGAGGGGCAAAACACACAAACACACACCTGTATGCATGCGGGTGTATAACTACCCCCAGTTTTCCCTGTAACATAGCACTTACAGATGGTTTGCACTTAACGCCTAGAAAATTGTACAAGGGATTCAAGTCTCGTCCCAAGTGCATGAAAATCATATCGTTCCAGGTTAGATTTACGGTTTGGTTTTAAGAGCAAAAATATTCTCCTTCAAAAACCTTTTGAGGCCGAAAATGACCGATAAAGATAAAGAATCTAAACTTTTTTAGGATTCCTTGATTTAGCCTAGTTTCACTGTTTGCTCGTGTATTCAAATTTTATTACTGTCGTTCTCGGTAACGCTGCGCGATAATCCTGAAATAGCTACTTCTTAAAAAAGACCGTTGGCCTAAATAAGGTCAGGCTGAATGGTTGGAGTCTTTAAATATTTATTGGTATGGGCAAGACAGCTATTGAATCGACCATGGGAGCCCTTTCCAAGATCCGGTATTTCAGTGACATTTCGGCCGCAGTGGGTCAGACATTCTTAAAATAATTTTATTTATTTGATATGAAGGTTTGTTATAAAATCAGTATTTATGCATCGTGCATTAGATTTAGGGAAATTTGAATGCGAATGATAATTTTATAAGACCGACGAAACTAATTTAATCTTTTATCCAGCAAGTATAAATGAAGTATTTTATGGGAATTTAATGTTCGTATTCTCTCACGAAATGCGTCATGCTGTTATGTTTTACATTTTGAATCCAACATACCACAAAACTCTCGTCCTATTAATTGATTATTTGATTAGTCATGAATCAGATCAAATTCAGTTAGAAATTATTCATGTCTTTCATACAGAGAATGGCGTTTCCATATATTTGGGAAGATTCAATATTCATTCGAATATTGAATTTTAGAAAAACAAAAGTCTGTGTATTCACAAATAACAATCTCTGGAAAGGGAGTCTTGATAGCCTTGGCCTTTTCAAAATATGGAGGAACTGGCTAACCTTCTTTTAAAACTTAATCACTTTTCATTACCGTATATTTATAGTTAATAAGAAGGATTCAGATTTTCTCATTTTTGGGAACCTAATTACCGGAAGAATAATGACTATCATAATCATTTAAAAACCGTAGTCTGTATGCCGCCCACTGCTGTAATAGTTCCTTAAAATACGAATGATAATTAAAAAGTAATTATAAGCAATTAAGGAACCCCTATATCCTTATCCAGCGGTGCTTCTGGACAAGGAATATCGTTACGGTAAAGTTAATGACTTCCAGGTCACGATTTTGATCGAATTAGTTCTAAAATTTCTCGGGAATTGTAGCAATAAATCAGTAAAATTACCTATAAAGTGGTCTTCGTATATGTTTTTTAATATATATACATATATATATATATATATATATATATATATATATTATATATATATATATATATATATATATATATAATCAGGGGAGTATTTTGACATCAAGAAAACGGCGATGACTGGTCTTTTCTGAAGACAGAGCTAATTATGAATAGCATTTTGTTATATTGTCATTTATATTTCCGAAATTGTTTTTGCAGTATCAGGAAAGAAGAAAATATTAACGGTAATACATTCTGTTGTCAGGAGCGTAATTAGTTCCTTTCGTTATGTGACTACACAGGTATTGATGGGCCTTCATACTTTCATACTACGTTCCAACAACAAATCAAGTGATGTCAGTTTCTGCTTCGTCTTTGTACATGTGACCAGTTGTTGAAATAAGTGTCAATCATTGCTTAAGGCCTTCTCAAAGTTTTTGGTCTCAAAATTAGGTCTGAAATGAGAGAAGTCTGCAACGGCAATATCTTTAAAAAACATAGGTATGTTTAAAAAGCGTACGAACACGGCAGGTTCATTGCTATGAAGGTATTTAGTCTGGTCACCTGCTTTCTTGTTAACTCTCATCCTCTTTCCTGTCTCATTCCTGTCCAAAGGATTATCTGGCACTTGAGTTGTAGCTGTATAAAGGGTAGGATGACCATAAGTGCGTAGACACAGACCTCTTTATGTTGATTCGGGTGCTTTAAGCATACAAAGATGCTCAAGTATGTTTACAGTACTTGTGTGTGGATGTATATAAGTCAACTCGTAAAACTGGATGTTGTGCTTGTTTAATCAGAATGATTGTCATAGTATCAGTTCAGTTAGGTATGCCCTCTTAGGCTATATCTTTGTACCATCTTCATTTCTAAACAGTTTATATACTTTTGCAGCAGATTTTTTTTCGAATCCCTTTTCTTGGGACTGCTGTCTTTGTTACTGGATAATAGGTCCTTTGTATATTTAAAAATAATGTAGCTTTTCGGTTATCACCAAAAACCATTTGCTGGAAGTAGATAAAACAAACGAAAATGGTTATTTACTTTAGCTTAATTTGCAATCCTTATGAATATATAAACTGAGGGAAGTCAGTGTTCTTTAATTATATTTATTCCCCTTTTTTCATGTAAATCATTCTCTTCTATGGGATTGTTCTGGATCTTAGTGATCGTTTAAATACTATGTAGATTTAATTAAGGGTATTACTGAAACACGCATACGAGTATATATGATATATTTTATATATTTATATATAATTGTTTATCTATTTGTGTCAGCATAACTATATCAGAAGGGAGAGACCGAGATAGAAAAATGAATGATTGAGAGAGGTAGAGAGAGAGAGAGAGAACCTCCGTTAAGAGGAAACTGTAGCTAGGCATCCTGGATTAAATTCCATCATAGTCGCCCACAGTCTGGAAATATGGTGAAAAATAATCTCGCTAACCCTTTCCATGGCCTCCCTAATGTATGGTAATGTGGCTATTTTGGGGGAAGTGATAGCCTTCATTTCTTCATTTTACTGGTTTCTCAATTCTTACTAGTGTAGAGGGGTAACAGGACTATGAATTACTTGTGTGTGTGTGTGGAGAGAGAGAGAGAGAGAGAGAGAGATAATCAAGGTCGGAAACCCTTCAAATTACATAATATTTTTTCGCCTCTGCCATCGAATTTGTGCCAAAGTTAGGTACGTCTTTCTGTATGTTTATTGAATTTAATGAACGTATTTTAATGAAAAACTTATTCAAATATAAGTAAGTTAATTTTATTTGCTTCAAATCAATATTTTCTTGTCTTGTTGGCCATATAAAGTACATAGACCAGTACATTTACTGATGATTAAGCCTCAGTGTTTATATGTGAAAGCTTATTTCCAATAACTTATCGATTATTGGTATTTTATTGTAAAACTTATAACACTATTATGCAGTAGTCCGTTTTCGATAATATCTAATGATTTTTTCTAGATCAAACGGAAAGATAAAAAATGAAATATTCATTTAGTGATTTTGTGGATGTAAAGTAGGCTTAAGCCTGGTGAAATAAAGGACTCCATCTACCAGTATTTGTATATATGTCTGTTTTTGTTTTTGTTTCTTTTGAATAGCAGAAAACTGCCAATTCTCAATCAACTTCAGTTTTATTCCTGTTTTGCCGCATAATTTCGAATTAAGAATAAAAGTAGTCATTCAAATTGATGGTTGCATTTCAAATTGATCTGTGACTGAAGATTTCCGGTGGAAACTGGTTTTTTTTTGTTTACTTGATTCTTTATGAAAATTAGTATCGTTACCTTTTCATCAGTTGATCGAAGTTGTGCAATGACCGCTATTAAGAAAGTATGGTATTCACTTTATTACTGTGTATTAATATCCTACCCGTCGATATTGAAAAGGACAGAGACACCTTGGATAAACTCGTCAATTGGATGGTGACAATACCCACTCTTAAATTCAGTGGAACTATGCTATTACTTCTGCCTTCTGTTTTTATTTGTTCCAGACGTTTGTTAAATCCACCTTTCTTTATTTTGTAAATGTAAAGAAGGCAGTGTCCTATACTCCTCACGTGGTGGGGGACATGTCGTTTAGTTTCGAGGGCAATAATTGCGCGAAGTCATGCGATACGTGTTTTCATTTGAGATCATCCAATAAACTGAAATACAAATTGAATGAGACATTTTGAGGTTGGGGGTTGGTTTAGGGGACAGGGGTTAGGGGTGGTTGTCGGCACCAAGGGAATGAGATGCACTGTCACGTTACCTCACTTTATTGCTCACGTTATTCAGGTACGTTGATTAGGGAGACTTTGCCAAGTTGATGGAGTTTCAAGGAGTTACAAGGATTAGGATGTCTCAAAGACTATTAGTTCATCCGAGGAGACATCGTCTGCTCACTTATCTGGAGAGTAGAAGTCCGTCGAATTGGACATTCGAAGGGAAGGTCTTGTGTACGTGCTGTTCTAAGGAATATAAGCCTCTCTTCAAACTGCTCTGTATTAAAGAGAATAGGTATGGTAATGGTAGTTCGTGGCAGGAAATAATATCTTGGCCTCACCAGTTATTTATGACGACGGGGAGTCCATTTTTTTTTTCATAACAGCTGTGATAGCGAAGACGATATTAAGAAATGTTCGTCCATTGTTCTTTGAAAGTAAAGCGGAATATATATTATCATATAATTAATATATTATATATAATATTATATTATATAATATATCTATATATCATATAGATATAGAATATATATATAACTCAATATCAGATATTCAGATACCTCGCCCCTTGATGGCAGGAACTGCTCAAAATAAACTGAGGTTAACTACATAAGTGCGCATTGTTACGCGAACTGGATAAGTATTCATCGGCTCATGTCACGCATTGATCAATATGATGTTAGAGTATATAACTAATTTTAAAATGAAATAACGTAGATCCAA
>NC_061093.1:44351235-44376235 GCF_015104395.2 Macrobrachium nipponense | reverse complement strand
CTCGTAGACATTATGAATCACATATGTACTAAATTTTATGGTAAAATGCGACCAATGAAATTATTTCTTTTAACATTTTCAGTTCTTTCGCTCTCTGAAGAGATTCCAATGACAAAAACGATAGTAATAGGTAGTAGCAGCAGTAATTTCATTCTTATTTTTTTATTGAAGCACCTCCTAATTTCCCTCGAAGACGTCTTTGTGAGCAATGAATGTAAGTTGGATTCAAGATGGACAGTTTTTATCGGACCGTATGAAGAGGGGAATTATCTCGCTTGGTTACGTCACATAGTCAGTTGGCAAACATTCGAATGTACAGTAATGAGAGAGAGAGAGAGAGAAATAATTATTATTAGATATATATGCACTAACACATTCGCAATCCCTATGGCATGACTTTATGTTTAGATATCTTCCTTTCACTGTTGAGACAAGTGTCTACATTTCTCAAATGAGTTAGAGCTCGTGTACAAATGTGCTGATGCTACGTGACTTCATGGACGTAACTAAATTAGAAAAGGTGTACGAATTCCTTGTATTGGCTGTTAAACTCTCCGTATATAAGCTTGGTGTCATTTCCGCTCTTGTAGGGATGAACTTTTACCCTTTAGTAGTTTGCTTCATATCGTCATATGAAAAAGGACACAATATTTTTGCATCAAGATGCGTTAGCCAACAAAAATTCTGTTATTATTTGGAGATTATCCCAGACTTGTTTACTTGTTAACACTCATAAGTCTTAGTTTTAACCATAATGAAATTTTTCCCCATCACGCTGATCCTTATAACCGGAATTCAGGTAACTTTCGAAATGCTAACACCTAATGGAACGTTCCTCTTCGTATCGATTCTGTTTTACTTCTTAGTATCTGGACTTGGCATTTCTTATGGAACTTCTTCAAGCCCCTGTTTTTGAATCATTTGTATTTTCCCCCCAGCGAGAGAAAATTCCATTTTAAAAAGGCAGGGGCTCATTGCACGGGTGACCTAGTTCTGTTTATAAAAGAAACAAGTAAAAAATTCACCGAAGTTTCTTTGGCTCAATCCTGTTGTTGTTACCTATATCGCAGCCAGACGTACGATTATGGCTAACTTTAAACTTAGTGTATCGATATTTGAAATATGCTGGGAATATCAACTTGTCAAACATGATCGAGAAATTAAGCACCCATTTTTAAGGGTACTTTATGATTTCGTAAGAATTTTGGCATATTCTTTCCTCTAACTAGAATTTAAATTCATGTATGATTGTATATCTTTCTATGTAATTTTAATCGTTTTAAAAAAATCATCGTAAATTATTTAGATATGTCTTTAATTTAATTTTATAACAATTAATAGTTAAATCATAAGACCATTACGTTTTGTTCCCGGAAAAACTTTAAACAAAGGAATCATTCGTCTTTTTTTTTTTTTTTTTTAAGCTATGTCCCCTTTCATGCCGCTTTCGTTTGTATGCAAAAGACGTGTAATCAATCCCCCTGCTTCGATAGTTCATTTTCCGTCTTGTTTTCGTCGGTATCCATTGTCCCTTTTCGTTTCATTGATTTCATTGCTAATATATTTCGAAATCCATTTCCTCCTTCCTGGTCGCATTACTTCCACTCTTGAAAACTTTATTCCAGATTACCATATTATTAACTTGAATCAGTAAACAGACTCTCTCTCTCTCTCTCTCTCTCTCTCTCTCTCTCTCTCTCTCTCTCTCTCTCTCTCAATACGGAAAAGGACTGCGTATAAGAAAGGAAATGATAATGGTTACCCAGCAGTTGAACACATGCGCCAGTAGACGAAGTCGTAAAGTTTATTAATTTCCGGAGTCTGTATCTATAGAAACCATAAAAAAAACACCATTGCTCCTCCCTTAATCCCTTAACCAACCTCTTCTTTAACATAACCACCCATGTCCTAGACTACGGGCCTCTCCCCCCCCAACCTCCCTCGGAAGATACTGCGACCACCACACCTTCCCCATGGGAATGAAAACCTTATCAGCCAAATGCCACGTCGCCTGTGACGTCAGAAGCACAACAACGAAAGCCCAGAAGGAACCATCTTTTTGTGTGTGCGACGGGAGAGTCTTGCAGAACGCAAACGTCGTCGCCTTCTGTCTCTCCCTCCATATGTCAGAGGATGACTTTTCTTTGGGCCTGTCTTTTGCGTCTGCCCGATTCCTTGGGCTTTATTTCCTGGCCATATTGGAAATATCCTTTTTTTTTTCCATCCGAGATTTGTGTGCACGGAATTGAAACGCATGTTGATCAATCTCAGCCAGCGAACGTAGTAGTGGAGACTTGAAGTGGCACTGAGCCATAGAAGATGGCCATTTTTAATCATTAGTTTGTTTAACGAAGATTTAGATCACACGCACACACACACACACACACACACACACACACACACACACACACACACATATATATATATATATATATATATATATATATATATATATATATATATATATATATATATATATATATATATATATATATATATATATATATATATATATATATATTCTCTAAGCATGTGTGTGTTTATGCGTAGGTTTCACTATTTTACAGTTATTTAACAGTGCTCTATAGAGTTGAAGAGGATCCATAAAAACCACTTTAAAAAAAGTTATATGTTTCGACTGACGATACTTCAGTCCTTATCACTGGTAAATGTGGACAGTCGGTATAAGCGACAAGAGTATTTATGTGACGTAAGTAGGTGTAGATTACCGATATGCCTGGAAATAGGGTGATCCTGTGATAAAAGGGCGTCAATCCCTGTTGAGGCCTGTGGGCGTATCCCATTAGCGTCATTAATCCTCACCTCTGTATGCCATATAAATATTCTTGTCATAATACTCGTATCATTAGAATACGAGCTACATTTACCATTGATCAGGATTGCAGTGTTGTCAGTTGAAATTCATGGCCCCATCGTGTTAGAAGTGTTTCATGCGCTTCCTAAATTTCGTGTGTATGTGTGTGTGTGTATATATATGGGTGTGTGTGTGTGTGTGTGTAATATATATATATATATATATATATATATATATATATATATATATATACACACATTTACAATATATATATTTATTATTTATATATAAATATATATTAGTTGTTTTGATTTTCATTTAATGAAATATAATTTCTAATAACGATAAAATTACGTGTTAAAATCTCTCTCTACACACACACACACACACACATATAATATATATATATATATATATATATATATATATATATATATATATATATATATATATATATATATATGTGTGTGTGTGCGTGTGTGTATGTATATATTATAATTTTTTATTATTTCACTCTAAGAGATCATTTCTAATAACGATGAAATGGAGAACCAACAGCATTCATTTTATGATGACTGATCACCCTTCATTAGGAGTAGAGTCCTTTGTAGAGTCCTGTGAGGCATATAATTAATTCCTACATACTGAATCGTTGTGTATTCGTGGTAGATCAGATTAATTTCAATTGGTGGAATAGATTTATTAAATCTATGTGATTTATTCTGATGGAGCTTTATATGTAATGAGACGCTGTGATATTCCAGGGAAATGTTTTATTTCATATAGCGTTAATTACTTTTTTCTTAATGTTTAGGTTTACGTTGCTAGTTGCATAATATTTTCGTGAAATGGCGTCACGTCTCTAAAGTTGTTGTTGATGATTTTTCTATAGCCTATAATGTGTGTGCAGATTACCCTATTATCCTCGATTCTTCCTCTCACACAGAGCTATTGTTTTTCCCGTTCTGTATTTCTTTTCTCCGTCGTTCCATGAATTTACATGTGAATGTAAGCTCTGAGATTACTGTAGCATATATATATATATATATATATATATATATATATATATATATATATATATATATATATATATACATATGTGTGTGTGTGTGTGTGTGTGTGTGTATGTATATATATATATATATATATATATATATATATATATACATACATACATACATACATACATACATACATACACGCACAAATGCATATTCAAAGGTTTTGCCAAAACATAGCCGTACTGTATAATTATTTTTTTTCCCCTTTATTGGGTTGTTTACGTTTTGTAAAACAGTTTATGATATTTTAAGTATATATTTGACGTAGGCTCTGGTGCGTTTGTAGAAATATCTTTCCTTATGCCTTAATCTGATAAGGATATGATAAAAATTGTTTCACGTGACGCATAGTTCGTTTGCGAAGTTTTAATGGTACATGTTTTAGTGTACGGTTACAGAGGTTACATTTTGATCGTATTTTCATGATGTTTACGGCCTCTTTCACCTGTTACCCTTAAAAGGGAGTAATTTTTTTTCCTGGCAATTGATCTCATGTTTTAAATTCTATGCATCTTAGCAAGTGTTCTTAAAAATGTCGGATCGCTCCATTTGCAAATGAACCGTCCTGATAGAAATGTTCGTGAACAACCGCCTTGGGAAATGACACAGAAAGTATTCCACATTATTTGTTAATGTTTAAATTTAATTGAACGAACATCAAAAGGTGCTCTAGAAATTTAATGCGACTCAGAATATTTAGAAATGCTTTTTCCAGTCACAAAGAAATTATTTAATTTTTTTTTTATCTTCTCCCATGATATTTTTTTTTATCATCTCCCGTTGATTTTCACCGATGAGTCATGAAGCTCCTTCAGTAATATTTTCTTGGAAACCGCCAGCCGTTCCTGTGCTGACACTGAAGCTGTTCGCTCATCAGACATGCAACAGTCGTCTCGTAAATCAAGATAGCGCCATGATTCGAGAAACTGTCGAAGACGTCTGTCGTTATTACCTCGTAATTGCTCGTTATGCCTGTCGTTGCATGCGGCTCCATGCAGCATTACCCTATTCTTTTCTTGTTGCGCTTATTCGCGTAGCTGAGTGTACATCGGTTGGTTAAGGTTATCATTATACAAGTACGTCTCTTGTTAGCTTCGTATTATATCATGGTAAGTTTGTTTTCTTGTAACATGATGAATTATTGGTGTTTGCTTAGTGTAGATATACCTCAACGCCAGGTCCACTTTGCTTTGTATATAGATTAGGAAAATTCTAGTTGATTAGATATTCAGACACGTCAGTAATATATCAGTAATTTAATCATTTTAATTAAAACAGCGCCGGCCAAGTGATTATTGTTTTTTAGCAATATTGGGTCCCTGAATTTCCTAAAGAGGAAATGTACTGGTGGTACTGGATGATATAGTGAAAATACCAACTTGTAACTGTAAGTAAAGATGAAGGAGTAAGGAAGAAATATCGAGCCTGAAAAGCACTGTATATTTTATATTATAGCTTCCCTATGTGTGCGTACGCGGTGAATATATTGCCATCGCCTTGTGTAGTTGGTCTTTCGTATTGTAGAACTCCGAGTCACAACGTCTTTTAACAAATTTTTATGTGCCGGGAAGTCACAAGATAAATAAACGGCCGCGGTGAACGTCACTATTTATTTAGAAGAATGGTGAAGTATTCCATTTCACTTACGGAATGAACGACAGTGATTGAAATTGTATCAACTACGTCTCTTGTTCGCTTTCTCTTCATGTCGTGGTTGCCTTTACGTGACGGGGACACTTCAGTAAATATAACTTCCTCTACCACACCAGTAGAAATGGAGGTCTTATCTGTTGCGTAATTTTTGTGTTTTTTAAAGTTAATCTGATTAATTATTATTCCCATTGGAGGTTAACTGGTCGGCAAAAACGTTTGACTGATAGACATTCCATATTTTCTTTTACAAAATTACAGGAACGCATTAGGGATTTCCGTCGGTTACGTTTTCCCTGATCTGACAGGAGATTGATGTAATCCTACGATTATATCGTTCTTGCCTCAGTCTCTGAATTTGGGAAATCATTCTATTCCATCGTACTTTTGACGTGGCTTCTCATGATATGTTGCTATCGACGTTATATGCAAATTTCTCGAATAAAGAGTTTAAAGCTGAGAAGATTATGAATTGGAAATAATAAATATTTTCTCGTATGCTTGACGGAAGACGGAAATGTTAAAAAAATATATTTCTGTAATAAAAGGAGCCACGCAAACTGGTATTCATGAAGAATTTTGACCACTCGACAACGGCGGTGCTCATAATTGCTTTCATGAAATAGTACGTCTAGGAAAGGCATCTTATTTTATTGCCATGCAGTGAGATTTTGGAGCAAGTTAGGTTCCTCATGCGAGCATATTTCCGATGCTCTGGTTGTGCTTGTTAAGGAAAAGCGCCCTCGTAGTCTTAACAAGCCTCTTAGGCGTTGTAGTATTTACAGGACTCTGCCTTTGGGGTTAGCTGTGAGGTTCGTTTAAGCGAGATTTTGCTGGAGTGAAAAGTATCAGTATATTTATCTGACATTTTATTTTTCTATAACTATAGGTGAATGCATCTTTAATGCACTAAGAGGCAATGTTATGTTTTTTCCCCAAGATTCAGTTTTATAATTGTTACCATGTTATTAGACGGGTTTTTATGATGAACACAAATGCATTTTCCCCCTTTCGTATTATTTATTGATGACTCAGCTTTGCTTATGAAAAGTATAAATCTATACATTTGAAAAGTCCTTGTGATTTAATCGTATTTGGTTCAAGTTCCTTATTATCGGCATGCAAAGCAAACGTCCGCAAGTACTTTTATGCGCCACAAAATATCCTAAAGCACACCGTTTAAAAGTAATTCTTTAAATGCTTATTTGGCGTTAAAAATGGCCGTGGAATAGCTGCCTACGCGTGTAAATGTGCAGCTGTGCGCCTTCCTCATTGTACACGTGGTGGCGATTATTATAAAGTATCGGTTTGGAAAGAACATCAGTAGGTGGGAGATTGCAGTGTCGCATTGCAGGTGCATTCGCACTCACAAAAAGAGAAAAATGTAAAGTGTTGCTTGAAAATTCTTTCTTTTCACGCCCATGAATTTTTTACCTTTATGTTACGGTTATATTCATCTTTCTTACCCGTTTCTATTGGTAGAGCACTGCAGAAAGGAAATTGTTATTTGATAAAAAGTTATTAGCGCAAAATCATTTGTGATAAATGGAACAGTAAATGGAAGGCACTGGCAGCTTAAACGTTCCATAAATAAAACAGCGATCGGTTCTATATGCATGAAAAGTAAATCAGTTCGAATCTAACACTGTGAATTATGCAGTTGCAGCACCCTCTCCTAATGGACAAGAACGAAGTGCGTTTCATTCGTTATGTCTCTAGTCATATAGTCTTGGGACTTTATTAAGCTTTGACTGTGAAGGCAGTATTAGGTGAATTTCGAGTAGCGTTATGTATGTCCTATATATTATCAGCAGAATATGGATGATAGACAAAGACAGCTTTCAAATCTCATCTAAGGGTGGTAGACGCGTCTCCAACTCTCTAAGGTGATATTCCAGTGAGGAAGCTGTTGAATTCTCCTCGTGAGCATCGATATCTGTAGCAGTAGATGTACCATTACTCTTTGGGTGTCACTGCCAAATGCAAAGTTGGGCGGCGTCTACACTCGACGCGATGTCTAAGCATAATAACAAAGGAATAATAATAATAATAATAAAACGCATTTGGTATCTCAGCACAGCGAGGGCACCTGGCTGTGAAATAAGTTTCCTCACACGAAAATCCCTTTATTGTATCTTTATTCAAATGGAGCATTTTCCTTGGAATTTATTAGCTTTCATTCCACCCGTTGGAAATTGAATTAGAGTTATTACGCCTCATATATTCTGGAGATACGTTTTAACAACAAATACTTCCTCTTACGGAGAAAGAAATGACGAGGTTTGGAACGATTCTGAAATATCGTGAATTTTGGGAACACCTATTTCCAGCTAATTTTTTTAGTGTTGTTATTTTTGTTACTGTTCCTAATGAGTGCGTGCCTGCATTGGATAATCCTAATAACAATATCAAGTGTTGACTGTTTCATAAACTGAAGTGAGAATCGGCGAATAAACACACTTCCCTCCCCCACCATACTGGTATTCTGTGTAAACAATAAACAAACCGCAAATCAAATCAGTCTTTGTTTGGGTACGGCGGCGAAGGGGCGAGGTGGTTCGCCCAAGGGGTTGGTCCCAGCATGTGGTCCTTCTGATTTTGCGGCGGATTAGAGTCGGATTAAGGCAGGTGGGTTTGTTAAAGCTATCAGCCAGCTCCACGCGCTCAGTGGTCGCATTAGTTCGGTGTTACTCCTGTGACGAGGAATAAATGGAATTAGATGACATGAGAGAGAGAGAGAGAGAGAGAGAGAGAGAGAGAGAGAGAGAGAGAGAGAGAACTGTACTTCACAAATATCGAGCTTTTTTCATTACTGTATTGTCAGTGGGATGTATTCTTTACCTCGTGAAACAGATTTTCACGTTTTCTTCAATCGAGCATTTTGTAAACAAATGCCAAAATTTTTTTTTTTATCTAGTTCTGCATGCTGCACTATAGTAATGGAGTAGGCGACCGTTTCCTTTAGATGATTTTTGTTTTGGTCACTAAGGATTTTTTCTTGGTGTGAGGCCATCGTGAAAAGACTGGAGAAAGACACATGGTCTTTGGTAAATTTACATGTGGAATCCTTCCTTCTCTGTCTTGCTTATTGTTGGTCCTAGTTCGACTTCGGGCTAGAGAGGAGCAATAGTGTTCTCTCTCCTCTCTCTCTCTCCTCATCTCTCCATCTCTCGTCTCTCTCTCTCTCTCTCTCTCTCTCTCAGCTTATTATGCAGCCGGTGGTCAGTCAACAGCAAGAATAACTGACCGTGTGGAACTATGCTATTTGTATTCCTTATTCCTTTAAAAGGGATCCGTAAGGGGGTAGTGCCGTCAGTTCACCTCATGCCTTGTACTGTAGGCATTACTTAAGTTTCGTTGTAGCGTCTCTTCATCCCTTGCTCAAACTCCTTTCATTCCATTTACTGCGCCTCCGTTCACATTGTCTTTGTTCCATCTTACTTCCCACCCTCTCCTGAAATAGATTTATTATGCAACTGCGAGGTTTTCCTCCTTTGTTACACCTTTCTGTCAATATTACTGTTAATTACCGTGCTTTTGACAAAAGGAAAAGATGCATTTAGAAATTTATTATTTAGTAAAGTGTTAGTAAACACCATATATAAATCAAATAAGGAAAAAATATTTATTCACTTATAAACTAGAGGATTGTTAGGTAAAGCCACTTTCTGATTATTTATTTATTTCGGCCTGCATTTCGTCAGTCTTCCTGGAAAGACTAGCTTTTTAAATCTGTCATATCGCTTGTATTGCACTTGTCAGAGAAACGCCAGAAAAGCAGATAAAATCGATGACAACAAAGATTCAGCTCTTGATTCAGCCTTTGTCGTCAATTGCTTTCTATTAAATGGAAATGTTTCTTTGCAATAGATGCTTCGCCAACAGATAAAACTACGTTTAAAAAAAAAAACTTTGCTAGATGTACTACATTGGTATCCTGCTTCTCAAATGCATCGTAGACAACATGTAGAGACCTTAATCCCTACCTGAGTATGCACATGTAACTGGGGACTTCCTTGAGTAGGATGGCTCCTGGCGAGGAGTCAGAGGCTGGATTTTCTTTATGAAACTACGGCAGCTCCGAGGAGTACGTGGTAAGAGACCCGTTAAAGACCTTTTCTCGAGAGTCTCTTGGCCACTTGTCCCTCCCTGTTGAAAGGCCGAGTGTGTGACTGTCTACATACGACCTCTTCTCTCCGTCAGGTGATGTTTAGCCATGGGCGCCCCGGAAATGAAGTAGACCGCCAACCAGATGGGTGAAGGAGGCCTTGTTTTTTTTTTTTTTTTTTTTTTTTCGGTTTTTTTTTTTTTTTTTTTTTCATGTAACTGAGTTTCTGTTATATTTATTATTCTTACTATTATTACATGTGAATGACCACCCTGTTAGTTTAAAAAGTACGGTAATTGTACCCAATATAAAAGTTAATAATTGGTCAATTTAGGCATACGCACTCATGCATTTGAAATGTTTTATTATACATATGTATGTGCTTGCAATATGTGAATAATTAGATTTCATATAATGGGCAGTTTCTTCAAGTTTGGGAGAAAATGAATAAAATAGAAGGAATTAATGATAAAAAGAACAGGGACGTCTGTGAGAGCCCTTATCTTATACTAAAACGTAACTTCCGGTTAACTTTATGGGTCTAGAGGTAAACCTACATTCTCTCCCAATTAAGGAATATTAAAAGACGCAGGAAGTCGTTATATCAGTCCAAGAGAGAGCTATCATTACAATTTTCATTTTTTTTTACCTTCCCTTGTACTGCCTTATTGAGATCGTTTCAGTGTATTCACTTAGAGATACTTTGACTTTAGATTTTATCAATGCTCCTATTTTTACACCATCTTTCGGTACCCTTTGTTGCATTTCTCAACCCTGCACTCTTTTACGCGGGCATATAAATATAAATATAGATAGATATGATTATATAAACAACTATTTATATATATATTTATTATATTATATATTAATATTATATTATATATTATATATGTATATATTATATATATATATATATATATATATATATATTATATATATATGTATAGTATATATGTGTACATCTATAATACATAGAATTTTGTCTTTTTTTATTGTCACGTGCAACTGAGTTTATATTTTAAAGGGCCACCTTCGTGGCCACGAGTTTGATTCTCGGGCATTCCATTGAGGTGTTAGAGATATGTATTTCTGGTGATAGAAATTCACTCTCGACGTGGTTCGGAAGTCACGTAAAGCCGTTGGTCCCGTTGCTGAATAACCACCGGTTCCATGTAACGTTAAAACACCATACAAACAAACAAACAAAAAATATTTTAAAGGGGCCACAATCTGAAGAAGACCATTAATGGTAATATGTAATAAGGTGTGGAAATGAATTAGCCTCAGAAAACATAAGAAGAGATAAAAGTCTGATCAAGAGAAAATCTTCTAAAATTGGTTGGACCGAAAAGTATAAACCATTGAAGGATATTGATGGTGTCAGGCTACTATATTTTCTCTTGATAAAGGAATAATTCCCACAACGAATTCTAGTTTTATCAAGACTTATTGCATTTTTAATATCAGTAAAAGTAAATTCAAACTTCAAATAACCATGATGTGCCATCCATTATATCAAAAAAGGAAAAGCAAATATGGTCAGATCAGTACAGATGAATGAAAATTTTGTTTGCCGCAATACGTTCGTTTATTTATCCAAATCATTTTTCTTTCAAAGCGAATTGGTAGGTCACCGAAAAGTGTTTTCATGTTATTTTGCTTTTGTTGCTTTCCTTCCTTTTTATGACAATTCTCTCGGTTGCAACAATACTCATTTTATTGCTATCATGACAATGTTGAGCGAACTGTTTAGAATTGAACGAAGTTATTTCGAGGCGATTATCAAATGAAATATGGCTTGAATCTATGGAATATCCTTAATACAGGCTAAACCCTGCTAGATCAGCTTTGTTTTTAACAAAACCCGATAACACATGATAGCTGTTGCAATAAAAACAGATTACAGAAGTGCATTACTTTTTTTTTTTAACAGAAATTCAGCATCTTACAAATATAAACGATGTCATAAAGTAGTAAGTGTTACTAGATCATGGATGACCGTGAGGAAGTGTAGTGTCTCGCGCGACTGTATATGTGTGCGCATTCTTTTGTCAGAACATCATTTCTGTACAAACATAGTAACGTGTTTTAACCTTATTGGATTCCGATGATGTTTAAGTGCGTCATTATCTCCCCAAAGCTGGGGAATCCCCTGAGGAGGCGCCCCTCAGGTTGAGTCTTGATCTCGAGGTTCCCGGGCTGAACCAAAGAAGAGCCATGATGCGAAGGAATTGCCCGGGTCCCTTATAAGAAGCACCATGTGTTGAATCTGGGACCTCAGGCTGCCAGAGCTATACCTATAAAAATGACACTTGTCTCGTTTAGTAATGAAGAAAGGGATACGTAGATCTCGTCTTGCCGTTCCATCACTTTCTAAGCACTGAGACTGAAGGGCGCCATAGACTGAACGATTGTTTGTATCGTTTGCAAAATCATTGTGTATGGGGTACGTCTGAATGGAAAATTGGGCGGAGTTTCGTGGTCTGAACGATCTTAGCGGGAACCTGTCACGACCAGGTTGCTGGCTTGCGACTTATGTCTGTCACACACCGGTCGTTCAGTGTATGCGTTTGTCGGCCGATGTAACAATTGTAGTTTGGGTCCCGTACCTTTTAGGAATCGCAGGAAGCAGGAGCTGGGTCATGTAAATTGGTCAGTGTTAGGGTATGTCAAATCAAATATTGAAGACATTCCTCCTGGGATTCCGGAGGGAGGCGGGGCTCCCAGGTTTGTCAAAGGACCCCTCCTCTCCTCATGCATCCAAGGGAAGCGCCTGGAGACCAATGTTCTGTTGAATGGGTCTCTTCATGGACTTAAATGGGGACTCAGGTTCGACCGAGGGATCTTCTGGCTGCAGTCAGGAGGAACCTCGTCGATTGGGAAAGCAAATGATGTACATTCAGGTCATCGGTGAGTGTGTGTGTGTGTGTCTGTTTGCTGTATATCCTCAACAGCCGGTGAAGTAATGGAAAGCAGCACCATTGATTAACACATTTTCTTGTACAACGTCGTTCAGTTATCCGCCTTCCTTATCATTTAGAGAATTCTGACATTAATACGATAAGGGCACATAGAACAAAAGGAAAAGACCGATTTATCTCAGCTGATGGTGTGTTTTTTGTTCCTTTTTCTTTTAACATTCCATTTCAAAACATGTGACATGAAAAGAGTTGCATAAAAAGTGTTTGGTGTCAGGAACTTTTTTCAAGATCTGGTGGGATTTCTTGATGATGATGATGATGATGATGATGATGATAATATAATTATTATTATTATTATTATGTTTTTGTTGTTGTTGTTGGTTTTCCCCCCTTTGTAGGTCTGAAACGCCAACTCGATATACACGTGGAAAAATAAAAGAGAAAGCGAGAAACTCTACCTCTCAAGTTTCAATTAGATTAAAAGGGAAGTAACGCTATTCTGGGTCATAATGGAGGAAGAAAAAGGACAGACAAGTTAAACAAAGGTAATTCCTTTTTTCACGACTATACGAGTGAGGATGTGAACGTTCCCAGCCTGTTAATCTAACTTCGTTAGATTTTGAAAGACTATTAAAAAGGTTTTTTATCTTATTTTTTTACTTCTTAGGGTTTTATCCTTATTTTTCACTCTCATTAAATGTGGTTGATTGGCAAACATCCCGATATATATATATATATATATATATATATATATATATATATATATATATATATATATATATATATATATATATATATATATATGTGTGTGTGTGTGTGTGTGTGTTGTATATGTATATATTTTTTATATTTGTGTGTGTGTATTACTTAAGTTACCTTAATAATACTGGTCCATTCACACTATTCATTCTCTGAACATGAAATAAAGACTTCCTTTAGTCAATTTAAGAATAAAAGAAATGCCGAAGACATTATATGTAAAAAACCACAAACGCTACAGTGACTGACAGTGCTCCATGAAACCCAACAGACAGCACTGACTGCCGGAGGCGGGTGGGGGGATGCACATCCTCAAGGGTGTAGTCTCAATTGAGTTTAACATTGCCTTTTTTTATCTTTATCCAGTCAGAATTATTCAATTCTTTCCATTTAATTTAATCGCAACTTGGCAGTTGAAGGTTTAAATTTTTCCTTTGTGTCCTCACGTTTTATGCTTGCACTATATATATTATATATATGTATATATATACTATATATATATATATATATTATATATATATATACATATATATATATATATATATATATATATATATATATATATATATATATATATATATATATATATATATATATATATATATATGAGTGTGTGTGCGTGCGCGGGCTCGAGCCGATGATAATCTCTTCATGAGGAAGAAAGCATGGGCAAAGGCAGAGTGCTTGACGTCTCTTTACGTAAATTTCATTATGATTCAGTTTATATAACTAAATTAATATACCTGATAATTAGTCGACTATGGTGATCGCAGCTAAGGATCTAAAGGTCATGTTGTTAGGAACATCATTCCATAATGCTTCTGAAAACTGGAAGTGTATTGACTAATGGATTCATTCTTCTATATATATATATATATATATATATATATATATATATAGTATATATATATATATATATGTGTGTGTGTGTGTGTGTGTGTGTGTGTGTGTGTGTGTATATATATATACACACATATGCATACACATACATATATTTAAGAATGTGTTCTTTTAGCCCGAAGTTTCTCAGTTCCTTTGGTCGGAGTTTAATTTTATTTCTGTTGGTAGTGTATGTAGCTGTTGATGCTACATGAATGATTTGGAAGCCATTTTTGATAAATCAGGAAATTATTTCTTTGATGTAGTGGTTTTATTGTTTTAAAGTTTTATATATTGGATGTTTCAAACGGTTTTGATACAACTTCGATATATGTTTGTCCAGAATGTCTGAGAGAGGGAGGGAACATCTAAAATATAGTTACGTATATTTACAAACAGTAAGATATTGTATCAGTTTGGCTTTAGAACTTTGCACCATTATAAAAGATTATCCTTCCACGTTCGAAACTCCTGTCTAATAAATTAAACGAATTTTTTAGAGTAACGGTGGGAAGTTGAATGCAGTCTGATGACTTTCTGCATAGATCGCATTTCTCAAAAACGATGGATTAGGGCTATCGTGCATCCACCCCTCTTGCTCAAGGAATTCCATTATCTGGCTTTATTTAAGGAAAGGTGACCTTTATGGGGACGAGATGAAAGAATGTCACATAAAAAATCCACATCAAAGGAAGTGAGAGAGAGAAAAAAAGTAGCCGAAGGATTTCAAAAGACATATCACCTGTTTATTTTTAGAGGCACAACCTCTCGGCCATTTTTAAAGAGCTTTGAAGTTGAACTCTCGTGCTTTATGGGCATCGTACCTTATCAATACCCAGTCGATGGCATGAGAAATTTGTGAAAGACATCACGGGCTCGTCTCTCCTCTGCCAAAGAGACATAACCTTTGGAGGAGGTCAGTGGTACCTGCATCCTTGACACCGTAATAAATTTCTTAATCTCCGGCGCTGTGGTGTTCTATCTATCGCTTATTTAGCATTTTGTCATTTTTCATGACGATTAACTTCCTTGGTGGATTAGGATGGTGTGACCTAATACTGTCATTGTTTTGATTGTTGCTTTTTTCCGAAGACCTCTCGTAACGGGAGTGTTGTTTTCCATTAGATTTCCTTATGCTACTTTATTTCCTTAAGGAAATAAGCCCTATGCAGTTTTTTTATTAGAAAAATCTGTCAGTCAGTTAAGGAGTTGGAATTTTCTGGGCGGTTCCATTACCTACTGATACGCTATATCAAAATTTGCAGCGATGACAACTCTACTTAGTAACTCAATAACATTTTTTAATTCTGTTTGTGATATCAAATCGACCAACAAATCAGGGCGATAGTTTGATAACGTTGATTTATTTTCAGTTTTATACACATGTTTTTGTTGTTACAGCGAACGAAAACAGAATTATGAAACAAAATCTCGTTCCAAGTCCTTCTTGTGGGACTTTGAGTGGAATTCTCTGGTGCTTATCAGTTATAGCGTATGAGTAGTTTTGCAGTACATCAGAGTACACTTCTTTTTCTAAGTTGCATTCCTGTCTTTAGCCTGTTAACTTGTTTCATTGCGCCTGATATAATTTACTTTGCGTTTTAAAGAGGCACTTTGGCTTGGAAATTGATAAAACAAAATGTAGTCGAGTAGGTTTAGCGGATGTAATGTTGGCTGGTAAATAACAGGTCAGCGGTTGCAATCCAAAGTCTTCATCATTTAGCTTCTGGAAACATGTATGGTAAGAGATGCTGATATATATTATATCCAAACAACACAACATCACACACACTGATTGAATTCTGACATTTCAAAATCCTTTACCTGATCAGATATTTTCGGTTTTTTGCTCTTCCATATTTGTCCAGGGCTCAGGTTTCATTGTTTTGCCGCAAATATCATATGACACGGGGTGCGCCACTGTTTCTGTAATTTATGTGAGGAGCTTGATTTTTGTGAAGTGAATGCACGAAGATATTCTTTTATAGCTCTTGGGTTCATTGAAAACAGAGTTGGTATGGATGCCTGGTTCTCCTGCGTTCTCTCGTATTGCATTTCAGTCTTTTTAACTTCCTTCTCTCTCTCTCTCTCTCTCTCTCTCTCTCTCTCTCTCTCTCTCTCTCTCTCTCTCTCTCTCTCTCTCATATGACATCTAAAGAGAACAGATGACTCAATGATTTTTGGTTTTTAACTGTTCGAGCAATCGTTAAACAAAGCAAATGAAACCGATGCTGAAAAGAGAACTAATTAATGGTCAGATAACTCATGAGTCGCAGCAAAAAATTCTTTGGTAACATCACGCAAGGTGTCAGATATACCTCATCATTGAATAGCGGTGAGGTTTATCGTAACATTTTATTTGAAGTATGTGCAGTTAGTATCCTGAACCATATTCGCACCGGTAATGGTATTTAATAATTGTTCACTTAAGATTTTAGTAATAATATTTTAATGACTGTTCACTTTAGATTTGATCAAGAATGGAAGAGAAGAGAAAGAACGTTTTTCGATTTACTGCATTTGGTATCCAGACCAGGCGAACAAAGACGGTATCCACTAATAATACATTAATAGGTACTGGCCAATGTAAGGATTCATTTTTTGGACTGTTCCTCTGACCTGCACTGCTCTCAAGGCTTGAAAAGGAAATATGTCCATTTAGCCAGTGTTGGAGTTGGTAATAAATTAAAAGTTCAAATACTAGATTCCTTGTAGGAGAAAAAAAAAAAAATATTCTAAAAGTCACAAGTTCAGAGGTCACAGTTGGGGATCAGGAGGCCTGGACTGATTCTAAGAACTTGATACTTTCGGCAAGCGAAAATACTAGAGTTTTTGGCAAAATTTGACCCGGTAACGCATTTATAGCTTCTAGACAAATGATCTCTTAGGTCACAGGGTTAAATATTTGAGTTAGGGTTTATTCATGTAAAAAAAAAATCATATTCTTCACTACTCGCTGACTGTCCATGAACTGATATGTTTTTTTAGAGGTCAAAGGTTCAAAGGCTAAAATCAGGATGCGGTCCTAGGAAGAAAATGTCAAGCGAAGTACTTCCAGAAATGGCGAAGTAATATTTAAACACCGACCTCGGAAACTTGGCACTAATACCTCTCCTCTTTTGCAACTTCTCATTTATAACTAACAAAGATAGGTTTTATGGCCCGGTAGTGGCCGTAACTAGACTTCAGAGAGGAAGTGGATATTATGCCAGTGTATGGGTAGGTATTTTGGAAAGTGATAGATTCAGAACACACTGTAGGGAAGATCTACTTGTTGAGCAATGACTAATCGATCACTTGTAGACTGGTTTTTCATCGAAGTAAAAAATCAAATATTTGATATAACATTATAGTTGGAAAAAACAGAAAAATCATTGAGACTTGGAGAGAGAGAGAGAGAGAGAGAGAGAGAGAGAGAGAGAGAGAGAGAGAGAGAGAGAGCCATCAGCACTTAGGAATATTCATCATTTATTCCGCAAACGCAGAGGAGAGTACAAAACCCGTTATTATAAGTCGTTTCACCAGGTGGTGTGTTATGTTAGTTCATCTTGAACGTGGTGTAATTGGTGTACCCGCCTACAAGCGAAAGGGCAAAGGTCGCGTGTTCACGATGCATATCTTGTGGCCCGTTCATTTCATTAATAAATCTGCAGCGCGGTGTAACTGCATTGCAATATACCTTTGAGATTTGTTTCCAGGATCAAACGCAAATAACAGCCGCATCCGACAGTACAGCAGATTGGATTTCTCGCTCTAATGATTATTGTTCGGCCGTAAAATTCACGGAATCGCCGGCGTTGATTGTTTGGGCTTTCGTGTGAAAGGTGCCCGGGTCCTCCTCTTCTTCTTCTGCGCAGTTTCCACCTCCGTCTCTTTTTACTTCCTGCACCAGAGCACGTGACGCGGTTTTGATTGATTGATTTAAAGTGACGGGCGTCACATTGTGACGGTCATCGCCACTGAGGTGACGGTGACCCTATATATATATCATAATGTTCGCCCTCTTACTATCTTGAGTGTGGTGTGAAATACGAGTGAGCCATATTCTTCTTTCAATGACAGGACTTTTTACTGTGAAAGGGGAAGTAAACCAAAGTGAATTACTGAATATTAGTTTGCTTTCAGTTTTGATGTAAGTTAGTTACGAGTTTACATGCATGGTATAAAATAATAATAATAATAATAATAATAATAATAATAATAATAATAATAATAATAATAACGTCGTAATCCTTATAACATGGTCCGAACTGTATTCGAAATTATTTGCGTAGTTCTATGTGAATCGTATATGTGTTAGGTTCAAACTGTAACGACAATAATTTATTTAAACTGAAAGAATAAAATAATGCTAGTTTTATGTATATTGATTTAAACTGAAGGGATAAAATAATGCTGGTTGTATTTTTAAAAAATCCTCTTAAAATCTGTGTCAGAAATTTATATGTTGAAAGTTTTATTTTCGTACTTTGTTAATGGGTTTGAAATGGATGCATGATTTTGACATTCTGGATATACGCATGTTTTAGCGATATATTTATATTACCGTGAAATTACTTCGTTTTACGTCTCCTGGTTAAAACCTTTAATATGAAGAGTTAATTGCCCAGAACTCAAAACAGGATTACCACAGTCAGTAAATTTTGTCATTTCTTTTATCTTTTAACAAACTCCAGAGCTTACCAGCATTTTAAAGGTAACAAAGCCTTTTGTTATTTTGAAGATTTATGTTACAGAATACAGCTGTATTTTCAGTAATTATGACGATCATGTCCGGTTTTATTTATTCATTTATTTTATTCTTATCTCCATTGCGTCCATTATCCTCTCGAACTCGGGTCAGTGACCTAGAGAGTTAGAAAAGAGAGCGAGCGTAACTTGCTTCATCATGCGGAGAAGAAAAGATGAATGATTGTCCGAGAGGCGAGGAAATTGTTAATCATCAAAAGAAGAGAGGATAATGAATTGTCTCGAAAGGAAGAGCGATCGTTTGAGAGTGAACTTGTAGAGAAAGAGTAACAGCGAGAGAGAAGAGAGAGAGAGAGAGAGAGAGAGAGAGAGAGAGAGAGAGAGCTATCTCAGCCAGGCCACAAAGAGAACAAGCAGTGAACCGATCGAATTCAGAAAATCCAAGGCAGAACAAGTGCATAGGCAGAGAATCCAAACGCCAGTGACGGATGAATGACACACGACTGATGCAGGGGCGCTATTCTGAGAGGGGGGCAAAAGAAAGTGGATCTGGTGACGTGAGAACAGCCGGTAGAAACAGTGCTAAAATTGTTATTCTAAATTTATGGCCAACCAACGCCTCGGTTGTTTACTTCTGATATATTAAATATTTTTAATTAAGGAAATTTTTTTGAGATATATATATATATATATATATATATATATATATATATATATATATATATATATATATATATATATATATATATATATATATATATATATATATATATACATACATTTCCTATTGAAAATGCATGCAAGACGTCTTTTTTAATGAGCGTTCATTAGCCAAAGAATTAGTGATGGAAACAATGAAAGGGTTGGAGTGGTAAACTGGTATCTGTTCTGTAAGACTTGGGAATTGCTTTCCATTTTAAAGATTATTTAGGACCAGTATTTCTTTGAGGTCATTCATTATCTTGATGATGTTGACAGTCCTTTGTTTATGTTTTTTTACGGTCATCCCCAACGGACTTGTACCAAACACATGTATACAGAAGGAAGTATTACCCGCAAGTGCAGTTATTGTTTGACAACATACGTTTTATTCAATTCGTGGTATATTGCCAAATACTTTGTCCCAGGGTGACTACCGCTTCACACACCTTTTATTATAATTATTGTATTGTATGGTATATATATTATAATATTTATTATTATAAATATATATTATATATATATTATATATAATTATAATATTATTATAAAATATGATATTTATATATATATCTATTATATAATATATATATTTTATATATTATTATATAATACTATATCGGTTGGTTTTCTGTTGCTGAGCTCTTAAAATTCCTTCCAGACATAAGAGCTCAGTGTTATTGCTTTGAGAAAATAGATGGAGCATCGAGAATATACTACTATTTTTCCTCAATTTAATAAATTATAGTGAATTAGTTTTTTCTCTTAGTGAGAATTATTATTGAGAGGCAAAATAGATATGATTTTGAAGAGATTCTGTCCTCCAAAGGGGGTTAACTAATTTGTTCAATTACATGAGGGTGCATCATCTTTGAATATCAGTGTTTGCATACTTCATGTATACCAGCGGTTTCGTAGTTTAACTCTGTAGAGTTTGAGTGTTAGTTGCTTAGCGGAAAGAATTATGTGACACTTGCCGTAGAGCTAATAGGAGAGTAACCCTCCTCTGAAGTTCTGCCACCTCATATTGTGATATGAATGTCAGAAGATTAATACCGAACTGTTAATGTCGAAAATGGTTAATATTTACTGTCATTTGAAAGACAATTAGGAACCGTCATCTTTTTCCTCTATTAATGGGGTAAATTTGATTTATATGGAGTAACTCGAGAGTTATGATGCATGACATCCAAATCTTTGTGCTCTTGTGTATTTGATTTTGGAGTATACGCATTTTGTCGTTCTATAATTGCAAACTTTAAATAAACATCTTTTTTTGTAAAAATAAAACAGCTTTCTAGGTAATTTTACCATAAACCATAATTTATTCAGACCTTTTCTGTGGAGAATAAGTGTTTTTCTTTGTCTTTTTTAAAGTTAACCGTCATAAAATATTCTAGGAAATGATCCAGCTTCAAATCTCGATCTGGGACTGTGCTGCTCTCTCTTGAACTTATGAGAGAGAGAGAGAGAGAGAGAGAGAGAGAGAGAGAGAGAGAGAGAGAGAGAGAGAGAGAGAGAGAGAGAGAGAGAGAGAGAGAGAGAGACTCTGTGTGTGTGTTTAGGCAAGCTCTTGAGATAAATCACCTCTCCCTGCTGTGAGCTTATTCAATGGTTGCTCTCTCTTTTAGAATTAATGAGATTTACTTGGCATAGATTTCTTCATAGTCCAGAACTCCTATTTAATGTGTTATCGAAAACCTTTTCATGATCAAGAGAGCAAAAGAGAAAGTCGGAAGGAGAGAGAGGAAATGTTAGTAAATTTAGATCGTCGAAAGCCCGATGAGAAGGAGCTCGAGGTAGTAGAAATTTATTTTAGTGATTTTGATTAAGAGAAGGTTATTAGGGAATAATGTATTTCAAAAATGGGCTAAATGAGAAAAAGAGAAGGCTAGAAGGCAGTCAGAATTTCATAGCAAATAGTCTTGATAAATGATACCGCCGTCGTGGTAGTTGAATTGAAATTGATATTTGGACTTTGACTATGAAGTAATATATAGTGGGAGCGTTGGGTGTGTTTTTATATGTATGTATGAGTTTGTGTGTTCATGTATAGTGAGAGTTATATTTTCATGGTTTTTATTTCTATGTCATCTACATTATCGAGAACCTTTAGTGGAATCCAAGCATATAGTCATAGAAATATAGTATTCCAAGGGCCCAAAGATTCCGTAGCCACCTTATGCCCTGCTGTTTAGCCATCATATTATTACATCTGTTTTGTATCCATCTACAGCTATAGGTTTACTTCGTACTACTTATTGTGAACTCTATGGGACGAGTAGGTGTTCCCTGAATAAACTGAGCTTCGTAATTTTTTTAAGGGTTTGGCTTGACCAGCCGAGTTTGTCTAATAAATATAACGCTAAGTTTCACATTGGCTATTCATGTTTTGCATCCATTGTTTCGTTCGGTTACAAGATTTCACTTGGCAATTGAACACTGGGGTTTACCGGAGTCCAAATCCGATGTCGAAGACCCATTTCGTTTTAGAACCTCCTTAGTATCTATCACTTACCACAGTTTTTCAGTAGATAATGAATGGAACCCTTCTTGGTTTATTGCAATGCCTTCCCAAATACATCTCTTACTCCATAGCCGAAGGACCATTCAATAAATCCTGCAGTTTGTTGAGTTTGTATTTAATTCCATTCCCCTGGTCATTTCAGTCTCAATTTCTTCGTTGTCTTTTTCAAGAACATATCGGAAATGCATTTAGATGCTGAGGTGCCTCCTACCGTATAGGAGTTACTGTATTTTTTTTTCCAAGGTAAATGCAGTACATGTTCTTCCTGAGTGGCTAATTTACCGTTTCAGCTTTATTGTTCAATGTATTCGAAAATGGTCCGAGGCATTTCTTCGTTGTCTTTTTCAAGAACATATCGGAAATGCATTTAGATGCTGAGGTGCCTCCTACCGTATAGGAGTTACTGTATTTTTTTTTCCAAGGTAAATGCAGTACATGTTCTTCCTGAGTGCTAATTTACTTTCAGCTTTACTGTTAATGTATTCAGAAATGGTCCGAGGTATTTCTTCCGTTGTTGGGTTTGAATTCAGAAACTTCCAACTAGGAGGAAATTTAACACCCAATTTTCTTTTATATTTTTCAAGGCGTACACTGAACGCGAAGAAAGAAAATCAGCCGAGCAGAATGGCCCTTAAATTAGATATATATATATTTTTTTCTTCGTTGAGAATTTAGTCGTCAGTGCGTTTATAAATTTTGTTCGAGTGTAATTTTCCTCTGAACATTTTTATTGATGTGTGATTTGGTCATTTAAGGATTTAGATTTAGTAAATGATGGTGAAACTGGTTTTATGGAGTAAAAATTACATTTTTTTTCTTTCACCGTACGAAAAAATTTACTTTTTGGATTTGTTCTTATAAATAAAGCTGCGTTTATTGTGGAATCTAAGGCGTACAAATCTTAAAGTTTTACATAGAGGGATATGATATTTTATTTAATGATACAGTATATATATATATATATATATATATATATATATATATATATATATACATATATACATACACACACACACATATATGTGAAATTACTTTTACCCACTCTCCTTCGCTAAGCTGATAGAAATATTTCGATTTCCCAAATAAAGTATCTAAACTGCAAAAATAAGAAACTATCGATGAGAAGTATATTCTTAAAGTCGCGGCATTCTTATCCTAATTGTGCCTCAGTGATAGAACTCTCGGCGTAAGAGATCTTTAGTTTGCAACTTTCACTCCAACATTCTTTAACTGTGAAGTTCCATCGTTAGCATAATTTTTCTTTTTCAGGGTGCTTTGTTTTAGACTCACAATCCCGACAGTTTTTCCTTCTCTTGTGCAGAATGAGCCAGCAGAGTCCGTATCTTAGTTACTACAGTAGATTCACATCAACCGTGCATTTGATGTCTAGGCCAGTCCCTTACGACGTTTCTGATTGGCTGTTGATAGGCCAATCACAGGGCTGGAAACTCGCAGTCTCTCTCGGGTGTTCATATAGGCAGGATGTATGTTCCACGTCTCCTGAAAGACGTATCAGGAGACGTGGAACATACATCTTGCCTATGTGATCTCTCTGGAGACAGTTTCCAATCCTGTGATTGGCTAATCAACAGCCAATTAGGAGCGTCGTTAGGGACTGGCCTAGACATCAAATGGACGGCTGATGTGAATCTACTATAGTACCTAAGATAAACGTACAAAATTTTCGCTTGGGTATCCACTTCATGTTGAACGTAAATCTGATGTTGTCTTCCACTCAGCCACGTACCGGCGTTTCTTCAAAAAGAATACAATGGACCATTTTTATGTGAGCTTTTGTTTATTCAGTAATCCCGACAACGGTAAATATACAATACCGTAGTGGAATCCTCTCCTGATTACCCTCCATCCCTCACGAAAGACGTCCATTTCGCAACGAGACGTCATTTGCATCTTGTTAAGTTTACTTGTACCTGTACGAAAACAGGCGCTTCATTTTCAGTCGTTGGTGAATAAAAGATGCAATTTCGAATTGAAATAGCGGGTACACTTCCCTCGCATTCGCTTCATATTTGCATTTAATTAAGCTGTTGCTCTTTCTTTGTATTGAAATTCATAATTCATCAGTGTTCATGGTGGGGACCGTGAACTCCGGGTATTTGAGCAGTTACCTTTAATGCCTCGAGATGCAACATATCTCACTGGAAGATGCTCAGGTTGGTGCTTCGTAGAGTGAAAATAAATGGATTATTAAAAGTATTGAGGGATCTCTTTCATTTCGAAAGAGGAAAACGCGACAGCATTTGGAAGTGTACGGAGAACCTAATTATAAAGTCTTATATGTATACTGTGTATGTGTATTTTTTATTCACTCTATGCCGACAACTGTTCCAGCCATTTGCTTATCATCAGGGCTATACCAAGTCTACAATGGAACTCCGCTATTGTAAATTAATGAGCGTAATAACAATTAAAGTCTGAAAACAAGAATCTGAATAATAAAATTAACATTTAAACTTCACTCCTTGATTACAAGTTTCGTAGGAGAAACGCTGCCTTACTGAAGAATCACATTCTTGATTAATGCCCGTTCGCTCGTCAATTGAAAAAGACACAATCCCTTAAAGCAATTTTTTATAGATTTTGAAAAAGAAAATAGATTCTTTGTGAGGAAGAGCCAGCTTCTTTAGGCATGTGCAGGTGCAGACATTCTTTTGTGAATCTGTGCCTTTGATTGTCTAGTTGACCCACCATATCTTCATTTGGTGACTATAACTTCATATGAGCGGGTATGAATTTTTAGGGTTCGTTCTCGAATGACCTTTAGCTAGTGAGAGACAAATGAAAAATGCTTCCATTCAAAGCGAAAATGGTATTGATTGCAGGCAAGGGTGTTGCTCTCAAAGGAGTATGTTTCAATAGACGAATATTCTG
>NC_061093.1:44308735-44348735 GCF_015104395.2 Macrobrachium nipponense | reverse complement strand
AATTATCAAAATAATATTGCTAGGACTTGTTATTCTTATTCAGAACAATTGTTTGGAAGGCAAAAGTGCGTAAAAAAAAAAAGTGAAATTTTGAGAAAAGTAAGACAAGCACAGATATTTATCGACCGATGTATTATTTGTGTGAATTCGTCTTCTGTATAGGTTGATTATATAATTTCATTTGTGATTGCTCCTACTTAAGTAACGTCTTATTATATAAATGCTTGCTTCTTAGAGAGAGAGAGAGAGAGAGAGAGAGAGAGAGAGAGAGAGAGAAGGGGGAGGGGGACCACACGCTTATAATGTACATGCAGAGGGACTGGAACAAGAAGCTTCAGGAATACATCAGCATAACATAAACCTGGGATTTTGGCTTCATGTTGTGGGATTTTGACCTTATGATGCCGATTAGAGCGCCAAACATCTGGGAATCCACAGCCGCATCCCCTGAATCCCTCAGATTTAATTATTCATTCCCTGGGCACGAATTCTTAAAAAGTGATGCCTAGACCTCGCGTACGTTTATTCGTTTGCAAGATGCATTAGCCTTGTGAAGGTAGACGTTATTAGATTTTCATACTTTCTCTATCGTTTGCATTGCGAATGTTTACCTTTACAAATATTGTACTGAATATGTTAGTGACGCTAATAATTCTAAATAGCAATTTCGCTCCATTTGGTTTACTGCAGTGGAAGATTGATCTAAGTTATCATTATTGCAACATTTACTCCTTCAAAATTATTCTGGGTTTTATATCTTTTCCTAATCTACGATTACCGTTTGTTTTCCACTGACTACAATTTTCTATTATGAATGTTTGATTTCATCGTTCGGTTCTAAGTTAGAAAGAAACCTTGTTTGTTCTGAAGTCCAAGCTAAATCGATTGATATAATTAGTAGTATCATACAATTAAGCGTGTTTTGATATATTCACTCAATTTTTCCTTTTTTTTTCTGGGTGGCTTGTCCTGATCGTGTCGCGAAAACCCGAATAAAAAATTTGTAAGTTTGCCCCCTAACATATATTTAAAAAAAAAATTTAATTTGCCCCGTAACATATATTAGAAAGAGTCATTGTCAGATAGATTTTTTGATGCTGTAGAATGTTCCGCAGGAAGGATTCACCTCTTATCCTCTCGTTTTACTTGCAGTGTTTTTTCTTCTTCTTCTTACTACTTCCCAGATGTTTGCTTTCATTTTCAAACTGCTACCCGTCTCTCGATTTCCATCGTCAGAGAAGAATACGCCGTCAGCAACTACGATGGCGCTGTTTCTAATGTAAGGCCACGGTCCAGATAGGTGTATGTAGACCGTGTGTAAGGCTAACTTTTATTAATGTCTTATCTCTTTTTCTGGGATCTACGCGGTTTTTCCCTCCATTCAGAGAGACAGCGGTGTATCTTTTTCTTATCATGTTCCATGGTTTTATATTTCCAGGAATTTTACTTATTTGGACCCTACATGTTTAGTTAGTAAAATATATAATTTCACATAAAAGTTTGAAATCGCCATGAAAAGTAAGTTGTGCAACGTTCGCTCGATAGTTCGTCTGGAATTTCCCCTTTTCATAATTTTGTTTGTTTTGATATCTCCAAAACCTTCTGAGATATCATATATTAATCATTTCTCTTATGATTTTCATCAAATTTGATGCGCTGAGCTTATCCAGTGGGTTTATTTCTACTCTTCTATCTTACTGGCATCATTGCATATTTGTTGTTAGAACGGAAAGGGAATGCTGGTTGAAGTGATATTATATTGCTATTTTAAAATGATGAAGTAGATAGACCTCTAGTTCTGTCCTGATATAATTTGTTCCTCATTTCGATAGCGTCAATTGCATGTCGAAACAAAGAAAAAACTTATAATGGAAATAAACGGCAAGAGAAGAAACAAAAAATATAAAATCATTTACTGTTGTATTTTACGTTTGTTAATGTACCTCACTATTATTTAATCGTATAAGCATTACTGAGCAAAAAGCATGACCAATTGAAAGAGGGGCTTCTTGAACTGAACTTTCAGTATATGTAGATTAGCATTAATTAAGAATACTATTGTAAGTCGTATTTCAACTGTCGGCTGGATGCTTTCATACTGACTGCTGGGAACGAGCCTCTTGCAGAGGGCTACCTAATCTCAGGGACCCAGGAAATAGCGAATGACCCCATCATACCCAGCGGCAAAAATATCTGCTCTCCTCATCGCTAAGTAATAGACAGTTCACGTCCTTATTACGTCTCTCCAACATACGGTTTACGAGAGGATTAGTTGGACTGTCATTAACAAGGAGGAAGAGTAACCGAATTACCAGTTAGCCTTACAGGAAATTAGGTAGACGGTACTTACGACCTGCCCTAAGAATTGGGGATACTGCTGGTGTTGGGCCGGCTTACTCTAACGCTACCATAAACACAGCAATGAAACAGTTGTACAATACTAATTGAGTCATTAGCAATATAGATGAAATAGTTGCCCCCAAAACAGTTTTTCTAGGTTCGTGGAAACTCCGATCTAGCAAAAAATCAACTGGTGAATATGGGAATATTGGAAGTGAAACTGAGGCTTCGGAAACTAATTGCTCCAAACCCTTGAACGTGAAACGAATGAAAGTAATTGTCGAGATTATCTTAATAAAGAGATCAAATTATAATCCAGTAATATGTCTTCTATCTACAGATGACTAATATTGATATCCCAGTATAGTCTGATAGTAAATTACTTATTTCGTCGCTTATATGACATCCCTTCATATTTACAAAATATATGAAATATTTATTCATTTGGTTCTTTTCTACTCAAGTATTTTGAAATTTTCCAAATCCTATTCAGCGGAGCTCCCTCGATATAGTTTAGAAAAGTTAGTAGTATTGCCTCCAAATTCAATAGAAAACGAGTCAAGCCCAGGTACTACCCAGCAGCCTATTTTAAAGTCAATAACCTAAGCATTACTCAAATGCCCGCCGTCCAAAAATGGGCCTTGAATTTTAATGATCTTGGGAAACTCGGTATAACGCATCGACGTAGAGCTCCCTCAATTACAGCACGTGTATATCGGACAAATAGGAATACACAATGCATGACTTCCAGTAAATGTCTCGGAAGGCATGAATGTGTAACAAAGGGGCTGGAGAAAAAGCTGTATGCTATTCCATTCCAGAGAGAGAGAGAGAGAGAGAGAGAGAGAGAGAGAGAGAGAGAGAGAGAGAGAGAGAGAGAGAGAGAGAGAGTCGATATGATGACAAGCATGGGAAGGAAGGTTCGCTTAAAGGTCACTGGAGACAGTCCTCTCTCTATAGGTTATTGGAGCGT
Source organism: Macrobrachium nipponense (assembly GCF_015104395.2). NCBI lineage: Eukaryota > Metazoa > Arthropoda > Malacostraca > Decapoda > Palaemonidae > Macrobrachium > Macrobrachium nipponense. Next base: position 44,345,422 of record NC_061093.1, on the reverse strand, counting down.
TTTCGATGTACTGTGGATGGGCGAGTCTATTGTAACTGTTTTGCTTCATTTTATGGCCAGTGTTTGTGTGTGTGAGAGAGAGAGAGAGAGAGAGAGAGAGAGAGAGAGAGAGAGAGAGAGAGAGAGTCAAATGCAATGAGACGGAAAGAAAGAACATTGGAAGCAGCTTGCGTTTATGACTAATCATGAGAACTGGGAAATATTTCTTAGAAGGAACACTTTAAAGATTCATCATAGTTTTATAAGGAATATTATAAATTATATGTATGTATGCTCACAGACATACACACGTGTGTGTATTGCATGTGTATATAATATCCTGTGCAGCATCGCATTTAACCCAGAAATGAGACGAAGATTCATGCTCAGTATTGGTGCATTGAAGCGACTGATTACACAGAGCTCTACTGTACAACAGCTAGGGGGTTATCGTGATGCTAGTAGGAATGGGTTATTGGTGGGAAGTATTTCCTCGTTAGTCGGTTTTCTACAATTTCAACAAAAGTTTCTATTTTTTAATGGCAAGACATAGTAGGTGGACTTCTCAAGACAGAATGGTAAGAGTTTTCTCTCGAAACTTCTAGAAACACACATGATCACTGCAGCAGAAGCAGTCTTGCTTCTCATTGTTGAAGACATGTTTTAACTGACCAAGGAATTTCCGTGTTCTTGTTTTTTTTAATACACAGTTCACTTTAGTATGATCGTGCAAGCATCAAAGTACTCATCTTGCCTATTTTCTGTTTCGTGTTCTCTGTTCCCTATTTGTTCACGCGGTGAGAAACTGGTAATTTGTTGAAGCAATGAAAGTTTCGTTGTCGGCTCTTACATGGGCGCACTGTGTTATTCTTCATGGGTTATGAGTACCGCTAAACTTCAGAATAGACAGGCCATGGGAAAGGTAGTTCCAGACACAGTACACATCACACAAACAACACCCACACGGAGCCCTTTTTCTTTATGGTCACCAACGAGAACTCTCGAGGGGAGACCCGAGACTGTTGTCAGTGGGACCTTCTTGGGCCCGTTTCCTGAACAATTCATTGCCTCATTGACAATGCAATTATATATATATATATAACCAATGGACACTTATTATAGTTGAAGGATAAAGATGTCAGAGAGACCTTGTAAGCACTGCTATTACAGAAGATGTTTAATCTTTTAGGCGGGAGTTGATGGTGTTTAGTACCAGATAAGGTATACAAAATTCACAAAAAACGTTTATTAGAATAAGTAAATACAGATCTCTCTGTATATGGAAAATGAAACAAATGGATGGAAAATACCTTGCAGTGTCAGATTCTGGCAGTATTTCACTTCGAAGGTTGAAGAAAAAAAAAAAAAGGGAAAAAAAGGAAAAAAAAAGTCAATCTTTTACTGTCTTTTACCCATGACGGGCCTTTTGTGAAGTTGAAAAAGGAAAACATTGGATTGACAAACTTCTGTGTTTGTGTACTTGGAAAGACGATCATTATTTCCGCCTCTTGAATACAGTTATCAAAGCTGCTGCTGCTGGCAAGGGCTCTCTCTCTCTCTCTCTCTCTCTCTCTCTCTCTCTCTCCTCTTCTCTCTCTCTCTCATAATCAAATAAAATAAATAATCAATCAAGTAATAAAATCCAAAATAAGAAAGAAACAAATTAAGAGAGGAATAAAGAATATCGGCTACTCAAGAGATAATAACTGTATTTATTATGCAAGAGGATATTGCAGAAACGGAGAAAATTGCAGATTCAGACACAATGAATTAATTAATAAAATTATATGAAGCAGAACGTTTCAGGTTGCTGTTATTATATGCCTGAGGATGGACATATAATGCATGAGTGAAAGCCTAGTTTTGTTCTATACAGACATGGCACAATAGAAGTTCGATTTTATCTTTTTTGAATTTGTCTGCAGGAAAAATAACCTTAATATTTTGTGTAAAGCGGAAATGCATAAACTGTGTCGAATGCGAAACAATATTTTTAGAACAAGAACTTTTAGGGAATTTTATCTTCCATTTGCCAGGCTTTGTATTGAGCTGAGGTTACTTACAGATATGTCAAATGTCGGAGGACCAATAAAAGATGTTAGATATTTCCTGTGACTTCAGATGTTTCTGTGTCATTTCCTCGCATTGTATTTCCTCTCCCTATGTCAAAGTAAAAGGTCAAGGTAACCATTTTAGAAAAAAAAGCTTAAGAAAATCATCTGGGCATATTGATGGCGCGATAGTGATGACCGTTAATGGCCCTCCAATTTCAGTGTGCTTCTGAATACGGATTCTGATTTCTTGTTTCAAAGGAATCTCGTCATGGAAATTCATTTTTTGTCCTCTGGGAATCATTCTCCTCTGAAGAGGCCATTACGATTCCCCTTTCGTGCCGTGTCGTCCTGATCATGTCCACTTTGCAGACTGTAAAGAGATCTGTACTTTTTCTGTTCTCCCCTTTTCGGAGTTTTGAGTAAATATTGGCATATGTTAAGAATAGAAAATGGCGGCAGGAGGACTTTTGCAGCGACTCTTGGACCAAAATAGCCCTTTCTTTTACGTGTCCAAGAACTTTTGTTCTTCTCTGCACGGGTCGCGCTATTTTCTATTCATGTGTTTAATTCGTAACCTGGTTCAAAGGCTGCCTTTGTACAAAGTACCGTTGATATCATTTTTACACGTTTTAACATTTCATCGGCTATTTTTATTGAAACGTCAAGAATTTTAGCCTGTTATTGAAATACTGAATGAAAGATAGGCCACATTATATCGAGAAATTAATTTCTAATCACCAGCAATAAGTTCCTCTGGTTCCTCACTGCGAAAAATGCTCTGCAACATACTTTTATAAAGGAAGTTCATCTCTTTGATAGGGTTCAGCGTAGCAGTTTTGTAGGTTCTTGTTATTTGCGTATTTTATTTGTTTAGTATTTATTTTTCAAGTAGCATGGACATATTTTATAGCGTGAAATTTATTTTTAAACATCATATGTAAGACTTCAAGGATTTTATTGTTTTGTTCAGTAAAAATTTATATAGGAATAATTCTGTTTTGTCCAGTGAACATTTCCACAGAAGTGATTCTGTTTTGACTACAGAGCACTTATTTAAAAGTAATTTATTTTATGGCAGAAAGGCCCAGAGACAGTCGCCTATAGTAAGATTGACAGTCCTTCCAGTACAGGAGATTCTTGAATAAATGCTCAGTACTTGATAATGTGAAATCAGTCAAGTCGACCAAGTAACCAAAAAGATTCTCACTTCTACAATGAAGCGCTGGATATACTGTAATATCCGCATACCACTTCAGGACTTCATGGTTGTATCGAAAAAATTTTGACTTTTATGCAAGAACTAAATGGGTGCTGATTTAAAAGTGCCTTTCAGCTACCATCTGTTCTGAATTAAAGGCTATTTATTAACCGCCATGACACCAGCACGGGAGGCGTGAATAAATTTGGAAATGTCAATGTAATTTGGTGAATACTCCTGGCTACTACATCGTTACTCTGATACCGTATGCATGTTTTACAATGATACAGTGTATCAAATCCCATGCACTAGCAAAGGAAGAAAATGGAAGGGTATGACAGAGACGAGAAGACCACATAACTTCGGCTTAACGCGGAGCAAGGAAGACAGTTTTCTGTAGGAAAGTTAGTGTGGAATGTCGTTAGCTCGGCGTAACTGCGATATAAATAAGCGAAAGCTTTTAGTGCGGCCGGAGGAGGCTGTAATTAGAAGTGTTATCCTTTTCCGCTCCAATTCAGACATCCTTCCAAAGCTGGTTGTTGTCCTAGATAGGTTATTTAACTTGTTTATGTGTACCTCTAAGGAGAAAAACTCATCTTATCTTATGTTTTATAGTACACAAAATTGTAAGCAATATAAACCGCAGTTATTTGTTCGAGACTTAATATTTAGCGTTGTTAATCCTTATTACGTGGTCTTTTTGTGCAGTAATATGAAGAAAATGCAAAATTAGGAGATGATTCTGTAAAATTTCTTTAGAATTTACTGTTCTCCATTGGTAGTTATTATTCACGATAATGTATATCTGTAAACGTTAGCCACTGTCGCAAGGATATATAGCTTCCACTGAATTTTATCTGTTTATAGCATTACGTCTGCTCTTTGTTTTAACCGTAAAGGATCTCGTAAATAAACGCAAGCCCAGTTTTCTTCAAGAAGAACAAACACGCAACGAAGTCGCACTGTTTCCAGCTGGAATTGACCATGAGCTTCAAATGAGGCCGCTAAATAATTCGCCAGGCTTTAAGGAATGGTTATCGAAGACTTGGATTAGTAATTTGTCCATTAATATGCATCCGCTGTTGATTTGCAAACTGTTACATCTTTGAATAGCTAGACTGGGAGTGGAATCGGTGCCGTGGATGAGGAAATATATATATTTGTACTGGAAAATAAGGATAGGATGCTATAAGATATTTTTGTTTAGATATATAACTTCTCTGGCTATTACCTCATCTCAAAAATCAGTAGTTAGGAAATTGCAGCCGCCTCTACGACTTGATGTTAGAAGGATTTGGTTTAGAGGAAGGCCCAAATGTCAACAGAGAACGTGAATGAATAACGAATATAACAAATGCTTCTTGAAATCTCTCTCTCTCTCTCTCTCTCTCTCTCCTCATGTTCTCGTCTCTCTCTCTCTCTCTCTCTCTCTCTCTCTCTCTCTCTCTCTCTGAAAGTATATACACACACATATACATGTATATATATGTGTGTATGTATGTAAGTATGTCTAATGAATTTCTATATATTCAAAGAATGCTATTAGCTTGAAAAGAGGCAATCACGTGGAAACAGCTCGAAATAGTACAAGGTTTGCTTGTCTTGAGATTAAGTATCAACCAAATGGAATAACTTTGGAACATGTTTTTAAAAAGCCTTCCTTGCCAAAGTGGAAAATGATGATTTCAAGATAAATATTCTTTGAAATTTTCGCATTAGAAAAAAAAATGCAATGTCAAACCTCCACTGGGTCGCCGATTATTGCAATGCCGACGGTAGAGCATCGACACCTTTTCGAGGTCACTGTTCAAGGAGAGAATATCAAATCTATGGCACATTTAACATCCGAGTTAATTGCCCAGTTTTTATATGGATAAAAGTGCATTATTATACCTCCGTGAAATGTTAGCACCAAAATAAGTGGAAAAGTGAATGAGACTGTAACTAGGAACAGGAATTATGATGTTCGCGTAACATGTGTAATGTCATCATTTCCTTATAATTAGAGATTTTTTTTATATGTTAGAGTATAGTAGACTGATCTTGATTTAACAAATTAATTTCATTTTGTAAACTCGACTTTCACTGGTGTATGATATTTTGTGCATCTTGCAATTGCTTTAGTGCCGTAATCCTTAAGTTTGTTGCATTTCAGTTGTGTAGCTGACTCCCGTTTAACAGAAGGATCTTTTATCTACAGATGTTTGGTGAAGAGTGACAAATTTACAATTATTCTTGCCCATCCCCCCATCCCATCCCCCCCCCCCCCCCCCCGTAGTCATATTTGTACTATAGCTTTTCTCCATCGGACACAGTGTATCTTTCAGTATTTCATCGTATGATTCACTTTAAAAAGATAAACGAGTAAAATGAACAGGCGCTCAGTAAAATGTATGAAAACGAAAAGGGAATGCTTTGTGAGTAAAAATATAAAAAAAAACACAGAAAGGACCATCTATAGAATCTTTTCATTAATTTATCTGAGGTTCCGTAAAACAAGGAGGCCTACATAACGAATGAGATCGATAATGTGACCTATATTAAATAGCCTCCATTAAGCATGGCCTCCTTTTTTTTTTTCCTGGATCCGTATCTCTTTCTTGAATCGATGGAGGGAGCTGCTCTCACATTCAGCCCTGACATTCTATTCGGTGTTATTCAAATCTCCTCTGAGAGGCCTTTTGCGTAGTCTTCCCTTACGCATTCCATTTCCTCTGGGTTAGAAAATCCTTAATGTTTTACTTTGACTCTTCTACAAATCAAGATTTATTCCTGGTAGCAGATAACGTTTATATAAAAGAAATATACCGTTAATATTTTTTACTTGAATTTCCATTATGTTTCGTTTAATATATTTGCTTAGCTAGGGTGCATCTTTTTTATTTCGTAAATATTTTCGAAGTTTCGTCCCTGAATAATTTAGGAGAGAAGTCCTCCTATTTGTAATTCCTTGCTTAACTGAGCATAGCATACACTGGGTATTGTTGTGACAATGTTTCTTATGTGAAGATGTGAAGAACGTTCTTTCATTCAGTGTTCTTCATGTTTTAAGTGGATTCTCTCTCTCTCTCTCTCTCTCTCTCTCTCTCTCTCTCTCTCTCTCTCTCTCTCTCTCTCTCTAGTCACCAACAAGAGCTACATTGATATTTGTATTTGCCTTTCTTCGCATTACTGCCTTTGCTATTATTTGAAATCCCAAAAAGCAGCCTAAGACGTGCTTCCCTAAAAATTACAGAAGAATCACTCATAAATACACACGTGCGGGTATATAATTATATATATATATATATATATATATATATATATATATATATATATATATATATATATATATATATATATATGGATTAAGCTTCGTCCGCTCTAAAAGTATAATCCTAAAGACCAAGTCCTAAAGCACATTTGATTTTCCGATAAACGTGCCATACCTACACCTCTGGCGCTAAGCTCACGATTTAATGTCCGAAACTGTGACGGTTGTGTTTTATCGCAAGGAAAAAATTCTATTCTTCCAATAGAAAAGAGAGATTCGATATTTTTTTAAGAGGTAAAAGATGTGTTGTATAAAGAATAAAAGAGACAAGTAGGATGTCAGTGTTCGTATTTTTCTAGACATTTTTTTTTTCAAAAAGCAAACTAAAGTTTCCTATGCTGTGATATATCAAAGAGATATCTGTTGAAAAGAAAATAAATAAATAAAACTCGTACTATATCACATATCGACCGTTAAATATCTCATAAGGCCTAGTGTACGTGCAGCGAATCTGATACAACTGTGTTGGCAAACATAGCTCCCTTCACGCAGCTTTGTATCAAAATGATTGTATTAGAGTTTTAGTCCTCGTTTAGATCTGCTACGTCAGCCCGACTCGCCCACGGAACACCAATCAGCTGAGGGGCTGTCAAAAATAAAAATGTTTTATCAGTCACTGTTTCCCTTAGTAGTCTGTCCATTCGCAAGTCAGGTCATTTTGGAATAGTTTTGATAGATTATTTTAGTTTTATGATGAATCGGCGCATTAATGTTTTTGTTAGATTTAAAAATAAACGAGGGATTGAGAGGAGGGGAGAATACTCCACTAATAAGAAAGAAAATGATTGCACTTCATTTTCATCTGATGAATTCCTGGCTGGGTTGTGTGGATCTAGTTCGGTTCCTTGCAGAGGTTACTCCGTTTGCTTTGTTTCTGTGTCCAAGCACAGGACGTCTCCTAAATGGCACCTAGAACTCAAACCGAAGTTCCAAGTTAAGACCTGAGTCCGAAATCCATTCGAGATGTCAACAAACGAACAAACGGTTCAAAGAACTTTGACCTATAAAATGCTCCTCCACTCTCGACCTGTTTCGTTTGAGGAACAGGGAGCTCCCACTTTCAAATCAACATTCTTGCCTCTCCAGCCTTCACACTTTGTATATACTAGAAGCCTCTGAGCCATCTGTTTTATTACCAAGAAGAGAAATACGAACCGAGACGCCGTTCTTACTATGAGTGACCAATTTTGGTTTCTGCTTTTCTCTTACTGGTCGCCTTGTTTGCTTTCGATTTCCTTGTTATTCTTTCAAAATGCGGAGAAGACTGTTGCAGTCAATTGCGAAAATCCCTCTTCCTGCATTTTGTTTGCGAAAGATTTAAACATATTTTAATACGTTTTGATACGACAAGCAACTCTTGTAGCTATTTCTTAGTCATTGACATCCATATTTTTATAATAGAAAATATTATTGTTAATGTCTCTCGATTTTACCTATTAGGAAAAATTTATAAATGCATTTTCATCTTTTTTTTTATAGAATTATTGTTATTATAATACGACCAGTGCAAATTTTATTCCCTTTTTAGGGTCTTTAGATTAGTTTACCTATATCATGAAATCATTTGGTGTTGTCTTCAATTATCTGTATTAGTAAAAATGGATACAGACACCATATATGTATACGAGTTTGTATACATATTTACATACATATATACATAATTAAACGTATATACTGTGTAAAAGAATTTTGTTTCAAAAGGTACAGTTTGTTTATGTATGTAATTTGGATTCATTCCATAGTCTTTCTACATCATTTTCACCTTTCTAATATTTCTTAACTCGAGCTCCTGTGATGTCTAAAGTGTGCATAATTAGATCTCTGTAGATATTGTATAACTGAATGTGAGGATAGCTTAGTGTACCAAAAAAAATATATATAAATAAATAAAAAATCTGACTTGGAAAGCAACTCCGAAGTAAACCGAGTAAAATAAGCATTAGATACATTACCAAAGCCTTCATCGATTTCCTCTCCCACGTTCAAAACTCGGTGATCACCATCGACCCGTGAAGGGCGGGTGAAATTACGAAAAACAAAGCAGTGTGTGCCTGCAAGAGGGTTATGTAAAGGTCTAAATGATATACACTTTCCCGTGGTCATTTTTCCCCGCCCTTTGGGCATTGCAACTTCCAAACAAATGGATTGGTCTTTGTTGTCAGCCACCGCATCGTTCGAGATCGGGTCACAGGTGGGTTACGCCAGTCTTCCAGGGCTGTTTTCCACGGTTTCATCACCTCTCCAGTTTCCAGACACTGAGAAGGTTGGGTGGCGCCTGGAACTGGTGCCGCCAAGACTAGGACCATGATGGGTGAGGAAGTGGCGACGTGGAAAATGAAAGTGAACAAAATGTTGTAGAATAACGGGAGGACAATAGAGCCAATCTTATCAACTAATGCTGTGTCGGGAGTTATAGTGGAAGCTGATGCCATTCGATGAAACAAAATGGCGAGGGTCTTTCGAATGAATGGACGCTTGGCGATGCGGATGGGGGCAGAGAGGGCGCTCGTTGACGCCATTTAGGAACGTCGACGGAATCAGAAATCATTTTTGCCCTCAAAGACATTCTGAATAAAATTTCGTTCAGGAAGTACGCACCGTAAGAAAATGTCTATATTGGAAATTTAGATTAATATACATTACCGACGACACTGTTGACTTTCATTTTCACAACAATATGGGCGTATTAAGTCATAATTATCGTATGTGCGCAGACGCAGAATTAATTGCCAGACAATTATTTACTCTAAAGAAATTTGTTAATAGTATTCAGGCACAAAGCAAGTCTATTGTAGGAAACTATTCCTAAGAATCTTTATCGAGTCCCTAATATATCTCCTTTCATGGAACAAGTTTATTATATAATTTGTAAAGTAATACTAGTAGATTTCAACATTATTGTTTACCGTCGGCCACATTATTACTGATAAATTATGTTTTAGTTTCTTAAGGAACAGTGTTAATCCGTTTCTGGGAAAGGCGAAGGTAAAAATAGAATGAAGGCGGTGAATGACAACGTTTTTTGACATTTTTATTCGGTGACTTTTAGCGCCCGCCTCCCCGCCTTTATGTGTGCACCCCGGGGGGTATAGTGCCGTCAGTACACCTCACGAGTCTTTGCAGCGTCCCTCCGGCCCCTAGCTGCAACCTCTTTCATTCATTGTTCTGTACCTCCGTTCATATTCTCTTTCAACCATTCTGTCTTTTCACCTTTTCCTAACAATTTGTTTGCAACTATGCCAGGTTTCCCTCCTGTTGCTCTTGTCAAACCCATCTCACTGTCAAATTCCGTTTCATCGGTAAATGACCTCATAGGGCCCTCTGTATGTATGTATGTATGTATGTATGTATGTATGTATGTATATATATATATATATATATATATTATATATATATATATATATTATATATACATATATTATATTATATTTAATATATTGCTTGAAAGTTAAACACGTGGTTTATCAAACAGCATTCACTGAAGATGTAAAAGCGTAATGCTCATAAGTTGTTCAAACTTTCTTTCATCGGAAACTAAAAATTTAACATAGATCAAAGGAACAATTGTTCATTTAACAAAGGTAACAGCGAAGAAAGAACATCAATCATGGTCACGGTATTTTATTTAAGGATTGATGAAACCGGAATAGATCTAGGGAAGCTGTTCAAACTGGATTACGTACATCGTTGAAAAGTATTCAACGGAATTTAGCCTTGGGCAATGAATATGCATTCGAGTAAGTCGAGGATTATAACTTTTTATATTTTGGGTTCCTAATTATAGCGCAACGATTAAGATTACCAGCAGCATTTCTATGAAGAAGTGGAAGACAATAAACAAAGCATAGCAACAGAATAATTTTTGGGAATAATGAACCACGTCCAACCTAGTCCTTCCAGGTCAAGAAGGCTAACCACGGCTTTCTGTGAAATCAAGAGAGAATGATAAAAGTCGCAGAAGAATAAGAGGGTGAACTTAGGAGAGCAGAATCGGGAACTCAGGAATGGGTGTACTTCGAGGAAATCCAAAGGTCAAAGGTGAATAATGGAACGGAAGGGAAGGGAAGAGGTAAAGGAGGAAGCCGAAACCTCTTGGTCACCCAGCACAAGTAGGGAAAAGGCAATTACAGAGCGACCATGAAAGAAGCTACAAATCACATTCCAGAGATGATAAAAACTATGGAGATCCTTGGCTGGTGTTCCTTTTTGCAAGACATTCTTTGGGGGGACCCTTGAAAATACGGAAGAGCAGTGATGATAGATTGCTGAGAATCGCAGAGAGAAAGGTCAGAATAAACATGAAAGATTACCAGAAGATTCTGCCCTTTTATGGTTGTGATATTCATTGCTAAGGTTGTGTTCTCTCGAGATCGGAAGATCGGGATAAGTCCCTAGATTGATTTTTAAATAAGGAAATAAACTGAAGGATTTTTCTTATTGAATGGAGGCTTTGGCTTTAATTAGAGAAGGTTTTTCCTTTACATGTCTCCGGAAAATGATAGACAAAACAAACATAAGATTCTTTCCTCGTAAAAAAGGGTTAATTGTAGATGTTACCCTCCCATATATAAGTAGTTATCATATAGAGAATCGGTTGTCACTTTATGGTATTGGTCGCCGTAAGTGACCAGGTGGCGCTTACAAGACGATGGAATTTGGGTCTGCTTACGTAAGTCTTCGGAATACTGGCGAACATTACAGTGGCTACCATCGTTTATATGTGTGTGTGTGTGTGTGTTTGCCACACGAAGAGATGTTTCTGCACGCCGACTGTGTAAAAATCGTGCAAACAAAGTTAAATAATAAGACCAGCAGCGAATGGAGAAGTGTCAGCGGAGATTGGGGGTAGGAGAGGGGGTGGCGGGGTGGTCAGGGGGTGGGAGGTGATACGCAGAAGGATGAGAGAAATCTTACTGTTTGCGTAACGACGCCCAATGATTGTCAAACTTGATTACATTGTCGAACTCTGATTACACAAGACCAACGTTTTTATTTGTAGCGTTAATGGGCGTTCCCGTGATTTATTGCTCTCTCTCTCTCTCTCTCTCTCTCTCTCTCTCTCTCTCAGGTGAAGACTGCAAAACGGATGTGAAGTCTAGGCAATTGCTCTTTATCTTTTATAATTTACTATGTTTGTATCAACATAGTACTCTTTCCCCCTCGGACAGTCTTTAATAATATTCTTTCCATTTCTGCGATATTTTTCGAATTGTCCGCTGTCTTATGTCGAGTGTCATGAATGACTATACATATAGTTTCATGTAGCCATTAAACAGAGAGCCTTTGTACCATCGCCACCGGCTTCTGACGATTTGTTGCTTCTGCAAGGACCTTTTAATGTTTCCGTTACTGTTCATCTCACCTGACTCATGTTCATATTCCCACCTAGGTCTTTTGTGCACAGGCGAGTCGTCGTTTACTTGCCAACTTGCCAATTCTTCTTCACAAAGATTCGTAGGCCAAAATTTAATCTGGGATCCATATGTTTTCATGAACTGGATCATTCTTTCTAATTGCCATATGGTCCAAATTTTTCATGCTTTTGTGCTCATTCGTTTGTATTGTTCTTAGTAACGCAATTTTTTCATTATCTCTGTGTCAGTTCATTGTTGCTCTTATTACCCTTGTTTATTTTTACCCGTGAATTCATTGGATTAATTTTGTTATGTTCCTTTTTTTCAACTACAACACTACCCTGGGGACTGGCGCCACAAATAATTTATATATATATATATATATATATATATATATATATATATATATATATATATATATATATATATATGTATACACTAGACTCTTTCGTTGATTTCATTGCAACGTTGCTGTAGCGCTCTCTATCACCAAATGTAATCGTTGCATTGCCATTTACTTAAAGTCGGATGCTTCCATTTCGCATATTCTTTACGGTCAGTTAGACATCCCTTAATAAATTTAAATGCTTTTCATATGCAAAGAACTCTCATCTCCTTACTTCTCTTTTCTATTTATAAAGGAACCACCAAATACAGTATCCAATCATGTTACTATTAGCATTCCCGTGTAAGATTGATACCATGTATTTTATTCGGTTTGCGTGTATTTCTCTAAACATGCTCTTCGGTTATCATGCTTATGTCACAGTACGGAATGAAAACGTCCTACCTTAAGGGTTGCAAATGTTTTACAACATTTCATATTATTTATATATATATATATATATATATATATATATATATATATATATATATGTGTGTGTGTGTGTGTGTGTGTGTGTGCGTGTGTGTGTGTAAGTGTGTGTGTGCGTGTGCATTGCTATTCTTGCTTTGACGTGACTTAATTACAAGCAATCAGTGAATCAGTTTTGATATTTTTAGTAATCATTTAGCTTGACAGCAATTTTCTCTTAAGAGTGAAAATTCCAAATGCCTCATAAAATCTGAGATCGTCCATGTACCTGGTATTATCGTCTATGTACCTGGTATTATGGCCAAGCAATCAGACAAACCTTCCATCTCCAGTTGTACATTTTCTGGTTTTCTAAATGTCAACGATGTTCATTTACTCTCCCTAACAAGGCGAAGATGTCGGCTAAGGAGATACCTTTCAACACAACGCTATTTTTAGAATGAAAATAACAGTTTCATTTCAAAACGTAAGAGCGGCTATTTTGGGGGAAGAGATATTCTTGTGTGCCTGGGCACACTTAAGAGAGGTGGACTTACCGTAATGAAAATGTTTTCGTGTGGCTCCAGGTTCTGGCACACGGCGGCGCTGCTGCTGCTGCAGCGAACAACGTTATTTATAAGAGTGGCTGTTAACCAAGAGCCGCCAGAGACGGATACTATTATATTCGGGTCGCTGCTGCTGGTGCTCAGTGTAATGTCCAAGATTATTCACAAACATCCATGATACCTGAAGTCAAGTTATTCAAGAAAACTTAAGTATTTTTACTTAAAAGCAAAAAAACGGACACAGCTTTGTTTACTAAATACTGGGTTTTGAGAATATCACGATGAAAATAACGGTATGATAGTTAACGAATATGAGTCGACCAGTCCAGTCACTACTCATACGTTCATAAATGGTAAAAGTTCATTTAACTGTATTTGTCTCTGATCTCCCCATTCCTGATTAGCATTTATGCATATATATATATATATATATATATATATATATATATATATATATATATATATATATAAGCCCTGTATATAATCCTTTAATTGTCTTCTCCCTGTGTCTGAGCAGTTGGACTTAATCTTTTTGTTTTTAAATTGTACCATGTTTATGGTTGTTTGGAAAGGTTACTCATTCTCCAGGTGTGCCGGATTCTGGGTACTAATCTCCTTATAATCCCTATATGTCAGTTATACGACCTTTCCTGTACTGTCAGTTCCTCATGTAAGTCAGTTTGTCTGCTGAGTAAAGGACGTTGAGTGGAAAGATCTTGCAGAAACTCCGTTGTTTATTTTTCCTTCGTGGCTTATACCTTTATTTATGGATTTATCACGTTCCAAACTTTTGCGATTCAGTTATATATATATATATATATATATATATATATATATATATATATATATATATATATATATATATGGATAGATACGTACATAGATGTTATATACAACTTACGCACACATATATATATGTATTTATGTATGTATATGTCTGCATAAATCTACGTTGATATACATACAAAGAAAAGGTTTCCAAATGACTGTATTTAATGTTTAATGTTGTATGGGGCACTTCATATACAACGATTAAATAAACTCCACGTACATATTTGTAGCTTATTCTCGTGATTGAGTTCGTGGATTTTTTTCTATGAAATATTTCATTTATTTGTATTGCCCATTTTTTTTTAAAACCTTCTCTCTCTCTCTCTCTCTCTCTCTGCCTCTGACCATGGATTTTGTAAAGTCCAATTACTATGTCCACCACGCCTGGTCCAATCTACGCGCACAATTACACGATAGACAAATGCCTGCTCAGTGTGGAGGTCCACCACACTTCTGTTATTGGCTCAGCGTGGCAGTGGAAGGCTACCACAGGAACTCCTCAGAACTTCGATGGAGGACGGAATTGCTAAGAATATGTCCAAACTTAGCTCTCAGTTTGGGGAGGAAGATTAAGTTTTTTAGAATTACAAGAAAAAATAACCAAGAATAATAATTGACAAGCACTCCCATTGAAATGATTTAGTTATAATTTTATTGCACGCACAAACGGGAAGGATATTGTTCAGCTGGGCCGAGGTGACGGAATGAAAGTTTGCATTTTCAAATTGGTATGTAAAAATAAAGAACTTTGTCAGGGAACTGGAAAGATGTAAGAGGAAAGTTTTTTTTTATGAAGACATCGGCAGTTAAAGTTGAAACAATAAACAATTAACAGAATGCTTTCGATTACAATAATGACTATCATTTCATTATTTAAAAGATCGAATTTTATTTTATTTTCAAACCCATTTGACCACATGCACGAGCGCCAGTTTGTTTTGCCTTATGGTATTTAATAACGTGAATCAGAGATAGTTTGTTCCCCTTTAATTCTGTTTTATTCATAATAGAATATGTTACTCTGCTTCTACGCTCGATATTATGTTCTATTAATAAGAGGGGAGGCATCCGTCATGCAGCATCTTCGTGGATCTCATAGTAAATGCTGCCGCCCTAAGGAAGCGTGATTATGCGTAGGCGCGAAATTATTACTTACCTGACAGGTGACGGAAGTGATATAAGCCTGCCTTATTAAACAGTTGCGGAGAGGAAACTGGTTCCAGAAACGTTGCAGTAACTAGGAAAATAATGTGTCAGGATGGGAAAATGTTATGAAATGTTACTGTGAACGTTAATGTAAAATATAGTACACTTTTCATATAAGAGACTGGTAAAACGAAATCTCACCAAAGATGGGAATTTGTTTTTTGTGAATATCATACAAAATTCCCGACTGAGATTTACCAACTGTTATCATGTGGGTTTCTAACCCACATCAGCGTAAAATCTTTCGGATTGGCTGCACAATTAGGCTAAGAAAGGAGGAAGGAGAAAAGAGAGGAATGGATGAGAAAGGGGATTAAAGAGGAAAGGATGAGGAAGGGAGTTAAAGAAGGATGATAAAAAGAACATCATTTTTTACTTATAAATTTTAATTGGATACATTACTCATGTATATTTCTCATGTTTTGTATTACAAGTAAGCTGTAACATTGGTGTATCTACCTGTTAAATATTTTGCCATGGAGGGACTTACGTATTCATTTCTTTTGAAGTGAGGCAAGTGGCGTTTATTTCTACACTTCTTGTTAGTTTTTAAATCCATACGGTGCAAGTTCAACTCATAATTAATTCTTAAAAGTTGAATAAAAGAGATCTCATAAATAATATCAGAGATTGAGCCAGAAATACAGATCATCCGTTATAGTTCAAATTGGCATCAGTAGCTTCGGAAGTAATACTCTCTCTCTCTCTCTCTCTCTCTCTCTCTCTCTCTCTCTCTCTCTCTCTCTCTCTCTCTCTCTCTCTCTCTGGTATTTCAATGGTAAAAAAGGAGTATATTAAAATCAAATGATTCAAATATTACATGGAAGAGCGTAAACGAAGGTCTAGTTTTTATACGAATTGCCATCTCTGGCCTTGAGATAAAATCGCCGTTTGATGGCATCATTCCCCGCTTGCTCTTCTAGAAGTTAATGAACTCTTGCAATGTACTATCACAGAGGAATGACAGAACTGCACTCAGAGAGGACCATGATGTGAGTTTTCATACAAAGGAGGAAGATCTTCGTTCAAAAAAGGAGATGTGTTTCGGTTGCGTGTATATTGCCTTTGATCAAGCCGAGGTCAAGGACGACGCTATATTGCCTGAGGGCTCAACACTCTGTCACAGGAGGTGGCAGATTGGTTGGACTACAGCGATATCCTGTCAGGAGGCCGGGGAAAAAAAAGAAAAGAAAAAAAAACGAACCTTCTGCCAGACCAGAAGAATGTAAGGCAAAGATTCTGCTATTTTTAGCAGTACTTGGTTTTACACCCTCGGTAACATTCATATCGCCTCGATTGAACGAGAGAAATAAGCCTTCTGTCAATTATGAGTTCATTTGGTTGTTGAAGATTGTTATGCATGTCTTATTATGACATAAGTGTATAGAGGTACCGCAGTATAGCAATAATATATATATATGTATATATATATATCTATATATATATATATATATATATATATATATATATATATATATATATATATGTGTGTGTGTGTGTTGTGTGTGTGTTTGTGTGTGTGTGTGTGTGTGTTTCAGAATATGATTTTAGGAGAGTGACTGAAGGTAAACAAAGGTCAAGCAAATGGAGAAGTCCATATTACTATGGCTGGTGGAAGAATGGAAGATGATACGCACACTTCCATGTGAGTGAATTTAGCAGATGTTCTTCGGATAATGGAAGAGGTGGATCAGAGAATAAGTCAAACTTTTAAGTTAAATTTGTAATTACATGAAATGTACTAATGACCGCTTCAATTGGTGACTACTAATTTTTTTTATTTTTTTATTTTTTTATTTTTTGTGGCGGGGTGTTAGTGCTAGTCGATTAAGGAATCAGACGTCTGAAGCTGCCCTAATTGGAGGTCTTTGTTGTGAACATGATTCTTGGAACGCGGAAATCTTATTAAGGAGATACGGCCTCCATAGAACCCATTTAGAAAATTAATTTTCCATTCCTTCGGGGAATAGGCCTGACCTAATTTACCCAAAATCCTTTTACCCGTCACTTGTAAACTCTCATTCATATATAGTAGAACATTGTCTCGGTATTTTCATTATCATTTATCTCAAGACCACTTCCAAGTATTATCCGTGTTACCTATTCATTTCATACTACATTCGCTGTCACATTTTGTTCTTAATAAAGTATAAGAAAAATCCTTTCCAGCATCATGTTTTCAGATAGTTTCCAATTTAGTCATCCCACGGTCACGCGCTTGGTTTGCATTTTTATCACGGTCCAGATAGAACAGGTCAGCCAAACCGTCCCAATTTTAAGCCTCTTCTGCGCACCTACGTCATCTGAGGGAGCGCGGTGGTGAGAACCATTAAGAACGTAGGTCTAACACACCGTCAAGAATGTTTTTAGAAGAGAGTGTTTTTGATAATGTGATCTTTCAAGTGTCAAAAGAATGTAAATAAAACAACATTTGCATTTCGAAAATGTTTTATTAAATTACAACTTTTATCTTTTGTCTTATTGCCTCCCTGCATGGTTGCCCTTGACGTTTCCTGTACTTTATCAAATTATTAAGATATCTCATTCGAAAATATACGGATATCTTTACATAAAAAGCTTTAACATCGTCAGGAACTTCAATATTAGACTTTTTCAATTCAAAGTAAAGCTTTTTAAAACAATGTTTGCCTCTTAAGAGTGATTTCCCGTGTACAGCATTTAAAGAGCTCCCGCATTATTACTAACTGTGAAAAAAAAATTACTAGAAGGTACATGCAACTCCCACCTACTTACACAGTCTGTCGAAGTATCACTCCTTGGTACTTCTTTATTCTTATTTCCTAACTCAGGGTATTTCATACAAAATATTTTGACAGTATATCCCCCAATGTATTTAAGAGCCTCCTCCTCAATTACTCCCTCGATATCTTTTTTTTTTTTTTCTGTGTTTGCTCTCAAAAGGTTTTCTTCCTCATCAAAAACATCTTTTCCTAAATCAAAATCTAAATTTCTAAACATCTGTGTTGTTAGACATATTTCTAATGCTAACTCCCTTTCTTTTGTTACATACTCACCTTCATTGGGAGATTCAAGGGATTTTTCAACTGAAGTGACATTACACTTTTCACTGATTACCTTCATTTCCTTACCTAACAACAATTTTTTATGCCTGAATTTAAAATTCACTGCATTTGGATGATCTTGGTGACCATCCATGGCCTTATACACCCAAAGAAATGTTCAAGGCAATATTGATTTAATCTTTGTGTCAGCAGGTAGCCAATACTATGAGAGGATTTAACAATAAATAAAGCAATGGGGGATTTACATGAAAAAAAAAATTATTCCTTTCTCCAGAAGGAATATATATTTTTTTGCATTAGGACTTTTAACTCATAATACTCATTAACTCGATGGCCTTGAACAATTTAATTTACCTGTTTGTTTTTCTACATCAATACCTAAAGCAGTGCTTTTACCAAACTCTCCATACATGCATGAAGAATTCGTGATGTCGAGCCAATCATTCGTTATTAAAAGAATAAAATCGGACGTTTCACTCCAGTTTTGACACTTTAACAGTCACCTTTCGCCTAAATATTTTACTGAATTGATGTAGACACCAGTTGCACTGCTAATTTAACGCGCTGTCTCTTTGTTGACCCGTTACATTTAAATGCATTTCATTGATCTTATATGCAAGCCCATAGTCTGTTTTGGTTTTACTAAGTATTTCTTGTATGCTAGAAGCTTAAATACACACTTCATTATTAAGGGAAAAAACAGTCAATAAACTATTTCTTCTAGTTTGATTAAATGGGGAACATCAAAGAACACGACGTTAATTCTGTCAGCACGACAACAGGCATGTACCCACTGGTCTCTGTATGACTTTTCTTTTGGAAAACGATGGTATTTTATATTCGAGTTTTCCGTTTTTTCACGTGTATTAGAACAGCCAAATGCTGCGCAGTTACTTGGCATTACCTATGGTAGAATGAATGAATGAATAAAAAGATATATGGGCACACAGCAAGTCTTATAGTCTATTTTACGACTATGGGTAGCATATTGTATCTAGACCGTGATTTTTATATAGTCTTGTTTCTCGCTGGATCTTGTTTCTTGCTGGAATAATTGAAAATAAGTATCGTTTTCATCATGTTAATTTCAAATGGTTCTTTGCTGCAACCGCGTGTTGCAGATTCTCAGTGTTATGCTTTGTTGCCGCTGGTGAACATGAGACGTACCATGATCCTAAAGAATTGAGGTTTTCCAGTGACGGTGAGTATGTAGGTTGTAGAACTTATTTACGCTAATTTATCAACTATTTCATATATAAATATTAAAGACGTCAAGAGTAATAAATGTTAAGGAAAGGGGTTTGGCATGTATTTATTCAACTAAATGTACTTCCAACGAATTTTTAACCGTTTGATGTTCAGTATGTTGATTTATTACATCACGCTTTTGTCGGACAGTCAGTGTATTAGATTTGCAGCGACGCATGTTATAGTTACAAGTAACAGCGGGGTTTCTTGGCCACTCATTTAAGAACCACCGCGTATTCCATTTCCTGTGTCATCAGTTGTGAGCATTGGATCAAGAATAATTGTTGTTTTCGAATGAATTTGCTCTCACCTAGTTGGGATATGAAATTAAATGGTGTTGTTTCTGTTTATTCCTGAAGCTCAAATTTGATGGAGAGCACAATTTGATTGCGTTTGTTTTTAGCTCGCCATTTAGCGCGCGCTGTTTTCATTAGCGAACACGATCGAAAATGTGAAAATTAAATTGCGGCTTCGACCCTCAACGCGAAGAGAAATTCTGTAAGTCGAAAATAGAGGTTTGGTCGGCCTGTCGGTTACCTGGAACGCAGCGACGTCATAGATGCGTCATTTACAACAGAATCACAATGCACTGGTGGAAGTGAACTTATCATGCCGCAAAGTTCACAGCCATTCTGGAACGTGTGACCTTCTGTGGAGGCTAAAAGGTCATCGCTGGATCGTTGCCAGCCTATCCCAAACGGAAGGAGCCTTGAGAGGTCTTACGAAAAGGGCGGCACCGCTTCCTCCAGATGTGGGCAGGTGTCTTCGATAGATTATCCGCTGGGACGAAAATGGCGTAGGTTGCAGATGTTTTATTGAAACCGCTCGAGAACTTATCTTTCATTATAGGTTGGTGGGCTTGAGTAATTTATATAAAAGGATAGGGCCTATAGAGCGCCTTGTGGAAGAAAGTTTAGCGGTGAATTTTTATGGAAAGAATTAGGAATGTTTAGTATATATGAAATGTACCTAACTTCTAAAGTCGTGGATATATATATATATTAATATATATATCTATATATATATAATATATAATATATTCTTTATATATATATATATATATATATATCATTACTATTTATCATTGCTTTTGTTTATAGAAGAACGAATGTTAGGATTATAAGTAAAACTTCTCAATTACTCGATATCGTTTATCTCATGTATATATATATATATATATATATATATATATATATCTAAATTTAATTCGAAATCCATTATTTGTTTTTGTGTGTATGTTTTGTTTCAAGTCCGAATGGCAGCAGATTGGTTAACACAGTGTCTCTTAGCAAGAATTTATGCGTAGCATTACAGTTTGCAAGGTCGTATCCTTCCAGGCCAAAATTCAAGTTCAATGACATTCCACTTCTGAGCTGTAGGTTCCTAGAATTCGTGAAGTTGCATCTTCATAGCTTTTCAGGTTAGATTTTCTTGTTACCTCCATAGAGACAAATTTATCTCTGAACATTTTGTCCATATCGCTTGTCGTTTTAAATCTTTTACGAAATTGGAAGTGTTAACAGATACTGCGTTCTTCCGTAGAGACGGCCTTGTAGGATTTGGAAAAGAAAAAGAATTTCCATTGGAACAATTACATAGATCTTAAATAATCAAAAAAAAAATATATATATATATATATATATGTGTGTGTATATATATATATATATATATATATATATATATATATATATATATATATATATCATATATATAAACATCTATTTCCATTTTCATCCAACGCTGTGCTCTTAAAACGTATAAATTTGCTTGTTATTTTCAGAGCTACACCATCACTATACTATTTAAATTGGGGCATGTCTGTAGCACAGTGTATTAATCACCAGCCAGCTATAAACGTGCAGGAAAACTATTTTCTGATATGACAGATTAATATTCGCCAGGGGTCAGTTGTTGCTTCTAGTTAATATGCTGACTTGAAGCTTCTGGGCTATGTATATCTATACATCTCTACCTGGAAACCGCTGTTGGCACCGTGAGGATACAGCTTGGTCTTCAACAACGATTTGGGGTGAGGGATCTCATCTAACATCCCTTTTTCTTGACCCATGAAAATACTCGTGCCCATTTACAGCTTAGAGGCGTTAGGCTGCCAAGGACCTAGCAGATGTGGGTGATGCGGTGCACCACTCAACCACAGTTCTTATTAAGGCTTTTTGAGGTTTTCCAGCTTTGGGTGGTGAGGTCTCTGCATCTCTATGCAGTGTTTTGATTTTGGTGGCATGGCATGCTTTTTATATAGTACCAGAGAGAGAGAGAGAGAGGAGAGAGAGAGAGAGAGAGAGAGAGAGAGAGAGAGATAATGCCTTCATCTTGATACTGATATTGATGACAGCAAGGGCATGCGGTCGTAAAAACCCTTTTACCAAACAATAGACCGTGCCAGATGTTTGAAGACGCATCAGACAACCGAACCCTTAATGTAGGGATAACGGTGGAAAAGAAGGAGGTATCATAATCAAGACCGTTAATGCCTTTATGCATTTTGTGATGGCACCCATTAGCATATAGTCTCGTGAGCCGAGTTCCTTTTTAATAATGCTAATGACGAGTTATGTTATCCAAGATAGCCACTCTGCTAGCTAGAGTAATAAAGCGCAGCGGGCTGTATGAATCCAGTGCAGCAATAAACACTTTATTGCATATGAAAAATTGTACAGTTATGGCACCGATTACCTTTTATAAACAATGGTACCATGAGAGCTCTTGTAGTTATCTTTGTTTACCTACGATTAGAGAGAGAGAGAGAGAGAGAGAGAGAGAGAGAGAGACTCGACGGTGAATGAAGGAAAATACACTGGGATGTTGCAACTTACAAAATTCACATCAAATATCCTTTGGGCCAAGTTAAACCTCATGTTTTTAGAATTCTTCATCTTCTATTTGTAGATTGGAAAGGCTTAAAATTGTCTATGTAGGAAACGTTGATCTTCCGGTGAAAGAAATCATCATTGTTGAGCGTATGTGAAAAATGTATGTTATGACACTGAATATTCAAAGCACGAAGTGGAGTAATGTAAAGCAGTCGAGTAAAGTTCGAATGATGATATAATACCTACCATGCATATGGATCGCCTCAGTAAGATTGTAATGAAAATGACATTGTATAGTGTATTTGAGCATCTGTGCATAAATGTAGGACTATAGGTTTTGCGTAAAACATCCCTTGATAAGATGAGTCAAGTTTTAGCTAAGTCTATTCGTTTCGTTACATTCTGGTGCCTGATTTTGCTGCGCTTTCAGAAACTTTAAAAGCTTACATGAAACTTTGCACCATTTGTGATGCGTTCATCCTCTCTCTCTCTCTCTCTCTCTCTCTCTCTCTCTCTCTCTCTCTCTCTCTCTCTTCATTTTGCTAAGTTTTTGTGTGTGAAATTATTCCAATTGTTTTGAAAGTTTTTTTATATTTATACAATTGTAGTGAATGCATATTTAATGGCTTGCATTTATTAGATCGAGTGTTTCATTTTAACGTCCTTTCTTCAATACTTATCATAAAAAAAGGGTTAAAAAAGAAAGGAGATTGATTCCCTTTTATTGAAGTCTGGAAAGAATTTTACGAGAGACATTTCGTAAATGAGCATACATTGTATGAATGATAACTTTAAAGATCTCATGCAAAGAACTTACGGATAATCGACATTTTTTAAGCTGTGCATCATTAAAAGACAGTGTTTGTTATTCGTTAATTAGTTTCTGTTCGTGTGTTTTGTATGAAGGAGTTGAAAAACGAGGAAAATGAAAGAAAATTTAAAGTTGTTAATTTATTCCCCTTTTCTGCTACACATAGTAATTGGACTTTCTATCAAAAGATTCTTTCTTAGCACATGTGAAATATTAGGATTTTGATATCGATGACCATAGTCGTAATACCTGTATATGGATTTTAACCGGTCAATCAGTACTATAGGAGAATTTCATAAGTGAATTATCATTACGGTCGAAAAATAAGTGGTTAACTAAGGATATCACTGATTAAACCCAATAGATATATGGTAGATAAAATACACTGAAATTTGTATTTCCACATTCTTTATCTGTATACATTTACTTGCGTAAACGGATCGAGACCAATTTTGCGGTGTCGATGTTTCCTTCATTAAAAATGAGAGCAAAAATGTTCATTATAAAACGCGGGCTATCCACTAGGAAATTGGAAAGAATGGAAGCAATGTCCAACTTTTTTTTTTTTTTTTCTTTTCTTTTTTTTTTTTTTTTTTTTTTTTTTGTAACCCAGCTCTTTCCTGCTTTTGGTATGCAGCTTCCGCCATCCGTTATCATATTTTGTTTTCATGAAAAACCGCTGAACCGATAATGCCACTAGATAGAGATTATGTGAGTAAATGCCATCGGTTTCTGGTTTTACATTATCATTTCTCATTATCATAATCATATTGAATCCGTTATGGATTCCCAAGGTAGAGTGAATTTCATATCAGTGAGTTATTGGCGGCTCAGTATATGATATACATGTTTTTATATATATGTATTTATATTATATATATATATATATATATATATATATATATATATATATATATATATATATAATATATATATAATCTTGTGAGTCGGTCGTTGAGAGAACCAAAGTTAGTGTATGCACTAGCCAGATATTAAAAGTTTGAATTACACTCGCATGATAAGAAAGGCAGAATAGAATTGAAAATAGTCATTAGGAATTTGACTTATTTTTGGTCTTTTTCGAAAATTGTAAACTCTCGTTTTCCAGAATTCGTGTCTTCCTTTAGCGTTTATCGAGCAAGGAATTTATCCTGTTTTCTCTTCAGAACGGATAAAATCGTCAGCAATAATAAATATTATATCAAATCTTGATTATCACTATCACAGAAATGGAAGCCGAATTAGCAGAAATACATAGTAATGAATGGAGAAGGTAAAATTACAGTACTATAGTAGATTCACATCCATCTTGCATCTGATGTCTAGACCATTCCCTTACGACGCTCCTGATTGGCTGCTGATAGGCCAACCACCGGGCTGGAAACTCTCAGTCTCTCGAGAGTTCACATGGGCAGGATGAATGTTCCACCTCTCCTGAAAGGCGTATCCCTCAGGAGAGGCGGAACACAGATCCTGCCTATGTGAACTCTCTCGAGAGACTGAGGGTTTCCACCCCTGTGATTGGCTTATTAACAGCCAATCAGGAGCGTCGTAAGGGAGTGGCCTAGACATCGGATGCACGGTTGATGTGAATCTACTATAGCCTGAATCTCACCTTTTGTTTTCCGTAAGTCTCCTTTGGGAAAGTGCCAAGTGAAGGCAAGAACTCTTGAATACGGGGGTTCGGGTATGCTGATATCACAGTGAGCCCTTAATAAGAAGGTCAAACGCAATAAATCGCCAGCCAGTCTCCTCCCCAATTTCAACATCACCACATGAATAAATATTGCTTCCAGTCATTTTCTAACGTCGTTATAAAATGTTACTGCTGGCGATAATTTTCTGTTCTGTGCAGTGTCCAGCTCGGGCATACATAAGGGAAATTCCACAATAGTATAAAGCCGTTTTGAAAAAAAAATACATACATATATATATATATATATATATATATATATATATATATTATATTAAAAAAATGCACTAAAACAAAAATATAAAGTGTAGAGGCTCTGACGCCATAAAAATATTTTTTAATTTTTTATGGCATCAGAAACCTACCTCTCCCCTTTGCAATGTTTTTGTTTTAGTTTGTTAATGCTACCAGTGGTTAGAGAAAGTTCGTTTTAATATTATAGAATATATATATATATATATATATATATATATATATATATAATATATATATATGTATATATATATATATATATGTATATACATATATACACATAAACTCTAAACTCATCATACGGTTTGTTTTAGCTGGTCGCTCTCGTATAGTGGTGAGTGTCATGACATGCCACTCAGATGTCGTGCATTCGCGTCTCCCCCAGGCAATGAAAAGCATTGGCTGTTCATTATCAGTATGGGGCCTGTGGTGGGAGGTTGAAACCAACATTCTTTGGAAGTTTGAATTTCAAATCAGTGGCCCTCATGTGCGTGTTCCATGTGAATAGGTTTCATCTACTGAAATAGTAACATTAAATAATAGAGGGGATGTCCTTGGAAGGTGTCAGTAAATTTATTGGTATGAGGTTATTATTCCCATGTCCTCTTCACCCTGGCGGTGAAGATCCAAAACTTACCCGTGAAGTAGCGATGGGCTTGCGTTTGCAAAGTCTGTGGTTCAATTCCTGAATGCCGTCCATCAGTCGAGCCGTCTGGATAGGGGCTCCAGCGTTTTCTGAGGTCGAGAAACGGTCATAAGTCTTGCAGCTTCATCTGTAAGACTTGCTAAGAACTGAAGGTCTTTCCCTTTTGGTTTCACATCCTCTAAAGTGGTGGGGGGTCGGATTTATGGTGAATAGCTCTCTCTCTCTCTCTCTCTCTCTCTCTCTCTCTCTCTCTCTCTCTCTCTCTCTCTCTCTCTGTATTTATGTATGTATATTTCTATATATATAATTTTTATATATTTTCAATTTTACTAATGTATATATGTATTCATGTATGTATGGAAAAGTGTTTACGTTTTTCAAAAAAGAGCATGTGTAGAAAACTGAAAGATAAAATATCTGAACCCAATAGAAGAAAAAAAGCCGTTGATAATTCGCTGTGGCGGCTAACACGGCTTGAAGGCATCAATAAACTTTTGGCTGGAGAGAGGCACGTCTGAGGTTAAATGAGGCCACCTGAGCGTGGTGCCCTCGCCAGGACGGCTCAATCTTCCCGTGCCTATGGCGGAATAGAATATATGCTCCTCTCTCTCTCTCTCTCTCTCTCTCTCTTCTCTCTCTCTCTCATATATATATATATATATATATATATATATATATATATATATATATATAAATATATATGTATATATATATATATATATATATATATATATATATATATATATATATATATATATATATATATATATATATATATATATATATATATATATATATATATATATATATATATATAGTATTTGAATTTTATTTCGTTTAAGATTAATAGAAATATCTGTTATCGCCACTTAAGTATACCGGAATATGATATAAGTAAGAAATTTCAAGTTATGCATATTTACCTGCCTTATATGTGAAGAAGATACCTTTTGATATTTATTAATTTTGCCAATTCTTTTCTTCCCCAGGTGAGTGTCGTTGCCAGTGACCTTGACTTTATGAGATCTTAACTTTCATTGAAGTCTGGTAAGTACAGGCTGTAAATATTTTCTGAATTTATTTTCTTCCTGCAGAAGGTAACTCTTTATAAATGTTTGTCCATGGATGTATGAATTAGTACAGTAGTTGGATTACCAACGGAAAATAATTGATGATTCATGAATTATTCCTAATCCAGTGCCATGCAAGTTTAAACAGTGATTTTCTCCCGGTTTGATTGAAGTGTAATGCGTCATATAACTGATAATAACGTTTTTTTCCTAACATGAATATTTGAAAAATATAATTGATCCAATTCTTCAGTTTTTGCACATTGACTCCTAAAAGAAACTCCAGAGTGTTTGTTGCATGTGACTGGTTTTGGCATAATTATGAATTCATCAGGGTCGTGTATAATTCAACGTATAAACTTTTCTTCCTTACTGTTGAACTAAGCATGCGTCTGTGTAATGTTGACGTTGTTAATTCATCGTTAATTTCGTGGAATGTATCTTTCATGATTTTATTTCATTCGTTTAAAGTTGACTTGCTCATCGGCGAAACAGATTCATTCACACATTCCGTTCATTCGTATAAATAATTAAACGTATTGAGATAACTAGTTGCTATTTGTCATAATTTTAAAAATGTTAACTGACGACTGGGTCAGTTTATTTACTGTTATTATCGTCTGTTTTCTTTTTTTGTTGTAGTTTTTCTCAAGCTTCAGATTCAGTTATTCGACCTTAATAGCAATTGGGGACGGAAGAGTTTAAGCATTTTACAAGATGCTTGTATGAAAATAAACTTCTAGCGTGGTGTCGTATGTCATTTGTAAAAATGAACATCATATATTGTGCTGTTGTCTCGGGAAATAGAATACATATTTGTTTGATATACATGCTTAAATGCATACACATATATACATGAATACATTCATTCGTACGCACCTACACTCATATATGTAATGCTATACTTGGAATGTACACTGTGATGGCAACCATTATACTAGTTTTACGCGTGTGCGGACCGCATTAAATTGGGCTGTTTAACCATATTTGCATATATAAGTCCATGTGGCAAAAACAGAGTTTCCACAACCGTAAACAAGTTAGATCATACGAATAATTTTTTTAGGGAAGCATTCTGTATTTTCGGCAATCTTCCTAAAATGGGCCCTTTGTTTTACACGCAATCCGCTGCGTATTGCCTAATACTTATCTATTGTGTTTGTCTTGGCTTGGATGGGTCGTTAATCCAACAGAACTGAGGTGACGTTTAAAATGAACTTCTTCATGGTAATATAGGTATTATAAAATCCCACATTTCTCTTCGTGGGAACTGACTACGGTTTAGATTTCAGTTTTCCCATCGTCATACGATTTTGTTATTTCCACAGCCAAACCCTTTTAGGAGAATAAATGCCTGATTGTTTTGCATATTACCCGTTTTCTCTGAGGAGGTAATAATAGTAAAAACACATGTCAGTGTGTTGCTTCGTCATTGCTGTGATTAAATATCGCACTTGGGATCAGAAGATTTCAAGAAGTCGAGTGGTGAACGTTATTAGGTGAAAATTATAATAAACTATTAACCTCCTCGGTAATACTGTACCTTTCTTCAGAGTTTATAAGTAGCATATGAATGCTTATAATTGTCATCGATTTTGAGGGACCTTTCACCCTACTTATTTTTAAACGTGACAGTCAGTCTGACTAAATGATAATACTATTAATAATGATAATATAATAACATATTTCAGCATATGAGTAACTTTGTTCAATTAGAACATTATATGAGTTACACCATACGCTTTACGGTTGCTCTAAAATCGTCCAATTACAACATCCGTGTGAAATTGTACCTCGAACTCTGATACTCAGCCGGGGCAATTGAAACGGCTTCAAGGACCAGTAGTCCTCTTCCCCAAATGACGAACGATTATGGGAGTCATTTGAGACTGATATCACCGCTTACCGTCGCATCGGTGTATTTGAAAGGACTTAGAAATGATGAGACCTTTGTTTCTGAGGTCTCTGCCGTGGGCTCCAAGGTTTCGAGTCCTGGCTCTGTTAGAAGTTAGGAACTTGGAGGGGTAAAGCATAATTTTGTCATAATCAATTCATCGGGACACCTTTTAGAGGACTTTCTAGTTTTTCAAGAGCAGAAATTTAACCGTTTGATAGATTATCCAGTGCTTAATAAATGATTGGTGAAATGGGTGGAAAGTGAAAAATAAATTGGAACTGAAGAAGGAAACTGAAAATCAAAGTGATAGGCGTTTCCATACATTCTCTGGAGACTGCAGAAGAAAGGTTGTAAGGCTGCATTGAATTTCGGCCAAGATTTCTTTTATTTCCTTATGAAAGAAGGAAACTTCTCATAAAAAATTTCGGATTTCCTTTCATACCCTGCTATAAACGTGTGTGTTTTTTTATATATATATATCGACAGTGGTAAAGAGGAGAAAATGTTGTAACAGATATATTATAAATTGTCACAGAATATTCGCATGGTAACATTTGGGCTTCTTTTTTAACGCAGTGTAATAACGAGAGAGAGCGAGAGAGAGAGAGAGAGAGAGAGAGAGAGAGAGAGAGAGAGAGAGAGATTAAAGTCTTTAAGATAGACTGTATATCATGTAACAGCGCACATTGTTCCCATTTGAAATGTCATCACTTATGAATAGTAGATGACGGCAACCAGTTCCACAAGATTGTGCATATGGTGAGGTTTTTCTGTTTCCGGTTAAGTTCAGGGAATTTCAATAACTTCGCCGTTTGTCATTTGCTTCTTTTGAGGTTACTGATTAGAATCTATAATATTCCATAACGATTATGTTTTCGAATAAGAGCTGTCTTTTCAACTGATATTCACTTCAAGGTTACAGGTTTTAATGTTGATCCTATTCAGAGTAGATGCAAATGGAGTGTCTTAACCTGTAGTCCGTGGTTGTTTGGGGTGTTTAATCAATGGCTTACCTTTTGTAAGCATATTTTTTTCAATTTCTGTAGTCAGTTCTTGTGATTTCTTATCAGTTAGTTACTGTGGTATCGTTTCACTAAGGTTTCCATGAGATTTTGAAATTGATAGACAATAGGATGTTCGTGTAACTTTAATCGAATGCCCAAGATAGAAGATAAAACCTCATGAGGTTTGTAGCCACACTTGAGAAACCAAGCTGAAATTGACTTGGCCTTATTTTAGGTATCATTCAAGTAGTTACCATTAAACCAGCCAGTGACCCAGATCGATTTTACGAATGAAGGCTAGACCAGTTACTTTTAAGTCCCCCCATAATTTGATGATGACAGTCATTCCAAGCGCACATTGTGATCCTCTGTAAGATTTCGTAACAATCCCTGTGAAGGGGAATAATTAAATAATAAGCAAACTTCGATATACGTCAAGATGAATGACTGTAAAGACCGAACGAGAATCTTTTGTATACAATGGACTACGGCCCTTCAGCGCATAACACAAGGAGTGAATAATTGATGCAGTTATCAAAGATTCAAAAAGTCAGTTCTGAACAAACAATAGCAAGGACGGAAAATAATAATTTATTATTCTTCTTCTGTAAACACTGTCTAGTGTTCTTTCACAAGAGAAATGAAATTGTAATGAGATCCTTGGAGCAAGTTGGTACTTGAGAGATTTATGGCTTCCGAACATGTTTAATCAGTGCTTATGAGTGGTTGTATACAAATCATACGCTAGTATTGTAACAAGTCCTTCTCCGCTATTCTATCCAGTCTTATGCTTGACAGAGTATGAATATCTCTGAGCCTCTACATTCTGGATTTGATGTCGCCAGTCTGTTTCTTCGTTCATCCAGAATTTTTCAGGTTCTTTCATAAGCCTCTTCCCAATAAAGAGGCATGTAATGAAAGCAGAAAAAACTGTCGTAGGTACCCTACCCGTATTTTCATGGTTATAAGAATGATACCTTGATATCGTCGTCGTGTTTGGTTGTTTGCCTTTGCAGGTTTACAAATGCCCTGCCTTTAAGAGTAATTTAACTTACTATATAAATGGATATATAGATTTATTTGTGGCTACATAAATAATGTATAAAGGATATATAGATGTATTTGTGGCTACATGAATGCAAGGGTGCATACAGAACTATTCATCAAGGAAACAGCTATAAAGTTTGTAAGTAACTGTAGTATTTTTAAATCGATCCATTTCGTTAAATGGGAAACCAACGACGGTTTCTTTGAAACTATGGAAAACAAGCTTTTTGGTCGATTCTAAATTTTCTGCCAGCATCTGGCATTTCTTTAAGTGTCTGAATTGCTCCGTAGGAAACTACTGCACCATTTATGCCTGGGTTGTTGATTATTTATAGATCTTTTAGGTAGGCTTTTCTCATACAAAATTTTGATTCCGTAGTACAGAAAGCTGGCGTTGTGCTTTATGTTTCTAAAATATACGTATGTCAAGGTGGATACAGTGACTCGGCAGAAAGTTAAGTTTTGATTTCTGAATACTCTTATTCAGGATTGGCAATGATTAAATCAAACTGATTTAATCAAGTGATTAAATAAAAAACAAATGAATAAAAAAACCACCAACCCTGCTCTTATTGCGCTCCCTACAAACCTTTCCTTCATTTTGTCCCTTTGAGGAAAATAGAAATTGCTCCACTAAAATAATAGTAATATCCATCTGTTTCTTAATTTGCCAGATAATTAACAGGTTTTTTTATGAATTTGCAATTTCATTATAAGTAGCGACTCACTTTGCGGGTTTAAGGGCTCTAGCAACCAGCGACACGGATGTTTCGTCGTAAATTATTATTCTTAATATTCAGTAGAAGAAACCTAATATTATGAAAGAAGCCCACAGGGGCCGTGGACTTGCAATTAAAGCTTCCAAAAATATGGTGTTCATCACGAATAAGTAAGAGGAAGTAAAGGAAAATACAGAAAGAAGAGGTAACAGTTATTAGAAAATAACTAATAAATAGATAAAAATGTATCAAAATATAACTAGAATATAATTAGGGTAGTAATGCATTATATTTTCGCTTGAACTTCTGAAGAAGTTCCAATTGCTCGACATCCTCAGGGAGGAGGTGGTTCCAGAGTCCTTCGGTGTGAGGGATAAAGGTGCGGTGGAAACGAGAACGAAAAAGTGGATAAATGCCTGCTTGTAGTACCCTCAGGCAAGGCAAGCCCAAGGCCATGGAAGGCCATGCCATGGCCCCTTTACCCACTGGTTTGATTTCGTAGTGTCCTTCTCCTAAAAGAGTTGCATGCCAAGGCTAAAGAGTCTCTTTTACCCTAACTCGTGTAAACTTCTTAGATGATATGGGTACTCATTTCATGTTCTGAAACGCCAAAATTCTCCGAACTAAAGGAATACTTAAAATAGTGTTTATTTGCATGTGCTAAATCATTTATGAAGCTCTGAAAATAATTGATAAATATTTAAGTTACATTTGCCTTGCTACTGTAGAGGTACAAGCTGTAAAGACTTCCGTAGTAATTTCCTATTTCATTTCTTCGACATTTTTTAGCCTTTATAAGTTTGGTTAAGTTAATATACAAAGTAACTCTCCACATCTACTTGTAACCTAATTTCAAAGTATCTTTCGTTTAAAAGCTTTATATCTTGGTGATTTAAATGTTTTCATTCTTGTGAAGTTGTTTACAAGGATACCGTACCAAATTGCCTCTCAGAAGTATTTTGGAAAGCTCTTCATTCGGCGGAGATCTATAATTGTTATCAAGAAGTTGCTCATGTTAAAACTTTTCGACAAACGATTCTTAATTGTGGACTGGTGTTGCTTATCTTGCCAGGTGTAGAAAGCTTGGATTGGTGTAATGATACGTTGTGAATATTATTCTTAGACCCGAACCAGGCTTTGTGAATTTCCATTAAACCGTTCAAGAACATGACCATAAAACAGAGAAAAATGATCCTCTATGGAAGTTGCGATGCAGTTCAAATGCAGTAATTAAGTCAATGGAATTTTGTTCTAAGAATTCATGCACCCCAGTCTGACGTCAAACGTCGGCGCTTCTGTTATTTTCTTACCAGTAAAGAATAATTAGAAAATTACAAAACTCTTTCGTTTAAAGCACTTTTATGTTGTTCGTTAATCAGGTTTAAAATGTTATTTTTGCTGATATCCTTGACGCAGGGAAAGTTGAAGTATGGAATAGAATTTATCGTGCAATTTTTCTTTTTATTTTTATTTACGTACATATTTTCGTATCCGTTTTTGTTTTCCTTAGTAGTCTCGGTTGTTAGCGGTATACATTAAGATATTTATAACGACAAACAGAATTATATTTAATACAAATATACATCATTACAGTATGTTTGCTGAACCATTAAGCTGTTCCTCGTTGGACGAGTCGGTTACTTATTAGACTACCGATCTCAGTGTCTGGTTCAATTCCCCACTCTGCCAACGGGAAATCGGAGGAATTTATTTCTGGTGATAGAAATTCATTTATCGATGTGGCTTCGATAACACAATAAGTTGTAGGTCCTTTTGCTAAGAAACCGATTGATTCCTAGCCACGTAAAAATATCTAATCCTTCGGGCCAAACCCAGAGAGCTGTTAATCAGCTCAGTGGTCTGGTAAAACTAAAATATACTTTTGAACAATAAGCTATCCCATTATCTATCCATCTCGTTACTTATCTGATTATTGAACCACATGCATGCTTAAAACTTTTACTGTTTTGTGTGACATTGTCAGCATTTTAGTTATGCAGAACTTTTTTGCATTAAATTTTCTCAGTGACGCTTTTGACTGTTTGGAAGTTGCTGCAACTAGTGTTTTTCAGCAGCAAATTGAACTAGACTTTTAGCAATATTTCAGTGCCTCATAATCGCAATTCATTAGATTGCGCGTTGATAGACGATTCTTCTATTTTCTGCAAATTTTACAGATTTAAACCAAGTTTCCTCCGTACATAATCTCTTCATTTTCTAATAAGGCTTATAAAATTTGTCGTTGTTTTCCTTGTGAACTAAAGGTATGGAAGCATTGTTATTAATTTGTCATCGATATTTTACTTCGTCATGACAGCGCCTCAGTGGCGTGGTCGGTATGGTGTTGGTGTGCCATCTCGGTGGCCGCGAGTTCGATTCTCGGGCATTCCACGGAGGATTGAGAGATGTGTATTTCTGGTGATAGAAGTTCACTCTCGACGTGGTTCGGAAGTCACGCGAAGCCATTGGTCCCCGTTGCTGAATAACCACTGGTTCCTTGCAACGTAAAAACACCATAAAAATAAACAAACAAACAAACTTCGTCGTGACAATGAATGATCCACTCTTTGATAACTTCTTGGTTGTCCTGATTCTAAGTCATATTAGATGTTATTCGTTCGATCATTTTCATCTGGTACTAAAAACAAGTAATTGTATTATGTTCTGTCGTTCGTCGAAAAGCTTCAGGTGAAAATGAAAAATAGATTGATCTTGATGTCTGTCATTTCTAAGAATATTCGGACAAGGATTCTCATAAACCGCGTTTTCTTGAGGGCTCATTTGTATCGCTTAGTTACGACAGCCGTCGCTCGACATGCATTCTGAGATCCGTATCTCGACAAGGCTTCTCTCTTCTTTGTGGTTTCCG
Organism: Macrobrachium nipponense; assembly: GCF_015104395.2. Lineage (NCBI taxonomy): Eukaryota > Metazoa > Arthropoda > Malacostraca > Decapoda > Palaemonidae > Macrobrachium > Macrobrachium nipponense. Next base: position 44,310,997 of record NC_061093.1, on the reverse strand, counting down.
CGTGACACTCAAGATTCCACCAACTGCAGACACGTTGTAACGCTTTTAGATGAAAAGGTTTTGTTTTGCTGATCACTGAATCTTCTGATTAACTTTACATATACCCCCCTTTCTAAGTTTATATAGTATGATAGGGATTTTTTTTTATTTTCAGTTTGAGCTTTCTCGTGATGTATCACAAGTTTCTCGGATCGTACTCGTAACTAGTATGTACGATGGCTGATTATTGTCTTTCTGATATGTATTTTGCAGATATTTTTTCCTAAACTGGCTGTATGGTATGGATGGTTATTGGTAACCAAGGTTTACAAGTTAGTCTTTTCTTATGAGAGAGAGAGAGAGAGAGAGAGAGAGAGATGAGAGAGAGAGACTAGGAGAGCAGAAGAGAGAGAGAGTGTGTGCAAACCGAGTTCGTAAATCAGCTGGTTCTTTTTATGTGCAGCAGAGCGTAAACATTTTTCATGGGTCGTTGAGACCCAGAACTGATGGATATCTTTTGTGAATATTCACACGGCTCTTAACTCATCTTGTTTTTGTGATGTCGGGGAACCCAGCGTAACCACCCACTTGAAAGAAGCGGAAAATACAGAGAGCCTTGTGGGGAAGAAACAAAAAATCGAGCGAGGGAGGTATTTGCAAGTGGCAACTGAGGCGAAACAGGGAGGATGGTAAGGTCGGCATATTCTTAGGTAAATCCCATGTTGAATATATATATATATATATATATATATATATATATATATATATATATATATATATATATATATATATATGTGTGTGTGTGTGTGTGTGTGTGTGTGCCGTGCGCGCGCGCGCTCTTTCAGCAAGGTTTTGGTACTCCTTCTGTGCGTGTCTGCCATCAAAAATAACATTGTTGGGAGGGGGAGAGTTTGTGGTCAGTATTGTATGTTTCAGGGAGGGAGGTAGAGCTGTAGCGATGTACTTGGGTGTTAAAGGTGTCCAGGTAAGGTTTCAGGGGCTTGGGGGTGGGGGAAGGGGGGTTGTTGGGAGTGGAGTTCGGAGAGCACCTGTCGAGCCTATTATTAGAAATGCTCTTACGTAAGAAGTGGGGAATTTGGGTTGATGGTTCATGCGTTTCCATGTAAAGACGGTGATTTTACGTCGCCTCTCATATATTGTTTTAAGTTTCCTGTGTAATACGTTTTCTGATGCCGCGCAGCTTGTAAAATGAGCTGTTTGTAGAGAATGGAGACAGAATAAAGTCTGTTATAGCAATCGATGTTACGAATATTTCCATAAATGTTATTCAGAATATTGCTTCAGCCCTTTTAAGATTTAAAAAGGCAGAAATTGTTCGCTGAAACGGGGACCCAAAATGGACGAGAGAACCAGAAAATCTGACAAGTAAAAATCATCCAACGCTGCGAAAAAAAAAATATATATATAAAAAAGTCAGTTTCTTATCCTCCATCGTTACCCCGTCAGCCTCTCCATCAATGAAGTGCAAACTTTTCGAAAATATTCCTAACTTTTGAGTGTTAGGTGATTATAATTCCTGCAGGATTATGGGTGCCTGGGGGGAGCGGGTGTTTGGTTATGTGTGTCGGAGATAAAGAGAAAAACAATCACCCAGAAGATTTTTTCTTTCATTCACAAAATAAAAACACCTGCTTGTTTCTCGAGGGGAAAAAGATGGTTCAGAAAGTTTGTTCATCAGTGATTATGGGAGTTATTTATTTCTATATTATTTTTTTTATGAATCGATCGGTTGCTTACGAAAAGTTTAAGACTTTTATGTGCATGAGTTTTTCAGTAAAATTTTTAAGATTTATTTATTTAATATTATTTCTAGAGAGAACAGGTTCTCGTTCTTAATTATGCACAGGTGATAGAATGCCGTGTTCTGAAATGAAGATGAGCTGCGCTTCAAGTTCAGGATTGATGAGTGAACTTTAGTTCACTTCAGGTTAACTCTTGGTGATAGGTCGTCGTTTTTCCCTAAGGACTCTCTCTCTCTCTCTCTCTCTCTCTCTCTCTCTCTCTCTCTCTCTCTCTCTCTCTCTCTCTCTCTCTCTCTCTCTCTCTCTCTCCATCTTTTCGAATTTTTGCCGAATTTTTTACCTTTGAAGAGCTGATTAACTACCCCCCCCCCCCCTCTCTCTCTCTCTCTCTCTCTCTCTCTCTCTCTCTCTCTCTCTCTCTCTCTCTTTTCGAATTTTTGCCGAATTTTTTACCTTTGAAGAGCTGATTAACTACCCCCCCACCCCCCCCCTTTCTCTCTCTCTCTCTTTTTGCCTTTTT
>NC_061093.1:44236235-44296235 GCF_015104395.2 Macrobrachium nipponense | reverse complement strand
TTTCTACAGTATTGGCCTCTTCATACACCTAAAAAAAGAAAAGGCTCATCATCAACGAATCGAACTACCTATAGACATATCGCCATTTCCCGTTGTCTTGCCCATACTCTCGCTCTTCCCGGATATTAAAAAGCCTTCTTCTTTCCCATACCTCTTCTACAACATCTTTCCAGCGGTTTATGGTCTTCCGGTCCTCCCTCCCTCCCTCCTCTCTACATTTCTGAATTGTGGATTATATTCATGACCAAACAGCCCGGATTCATTCTGTTAGTTCCAGTAACCTTTTTCCATATCTTCTGGGATGCTTCACTTTTCTCACCCTTTCAGATCTTCTTGCATAAATTGCAATCATGTCATCCATAGGCACTCTTGTTCTCTTCGAAATGTCTTGCAGACAGTCTGCTACCGTACTTGTTTCACCATGAAGTTAAAAAAAAGGTCCATAAAAACGCTATTTATACAACAAAGTCATAGATTTTGAGTGACAAACTTCAGTAATGATGATCACCGACGAATATGGACAAATGGTAAGCGACATGTATATTATTACAAGGCATGTACTTGGGTGGTACGACGATGATGATGGGATGTGGAAAGGAGTCGATTCCCTTCCCCCTTCCCACCACAGGAGACCACCGTTAACATCGCCGTGCCACACCTGTATATGCCGTGTCAACACAATTGACATTTGCCAAATGCCCGCACTCAGTGGTGATCAGGATGACAGATATTTATCAATCGAAATTTATGGTTTTGTCGAACAAAGAGTGTTTTTATGGGCCGTTTACAAACTCCATATTACACTTACATTACAGTAAAAGATTGTTATATATATATATATATATGTATGTATGTATGTATGTATGTATGTATATATGTATGTATGTATGTATAATTCTGTCCGCGTCGTGTATGTGCATGTGCACTACGTTTGTGGATGTAGTTGTCTGTTGCACATAAAAACGCGTGTTGCAGTGGAGATGACTGGAAAGAGGAGAGCATGTGAGGTTTAACTGAAATAGTTGGGATGGGTCAAGAGTTAGGTCAAGTGTTGGATCAAAGCTGTTTTAAACCTGTTGGATGTATAAAAAAAATATCTTGGTAAAATATGTTCTCTGAATGAGATGGTTTGAGTGCGAGGAGTAAAAAGAAAATAGACATCTATATTAAATGTGTAAATGGCGTTATGGAAATCTAAGCCCCGATATTGATTTAGGTGTTGAAGCGTAAATGGAACAGTGGCCGTTGCCTTTTTGTCACTGAAGTCATCATCCCCTTTCAGAAAATCGTAATTTAGCTGGGAACACACGCAATTATACATCCATATTCTGCATTCATGCGTGCGTCTGGGTTGAAGAATGTATGCGTGCTTGTTCATCTCAGTATTATGATTTTGCGTTTTATCAGCTCTGGTTGGATGTGAGAAGATGCTGGTGTTGATAAATCTGGCTTTGGGGAAGGTTTAGGGCTCTAAGTACAGATTCGTCGAAAAGCTCTTTTAATCTGGAGGTCAGGTTTAAACTACGACGAACTTCACATCTACACATGAAAAATATTAATTTTATGTGAAAATGTTTATCATGATCATTTTAATCCTTTTGGTTTTGCTAATGACATATAACTCGAAAGGAAGTTTACTGCGTCATTAGTTGCTATGAAATAGTGAGACTGCATTGAATGATAGTGTCGCGTTCATGTGTACTCTCACCGAAAATTCTTGACCTCCCTTCTACCATGCAATTCTTTCACTCATTTGTTTTTTTTTTATCTTATCCTTCCCCCAGTACGCCGTTTCTCTTTCTTCTTCCTTTAGCTGTCTTGATCTGCGAAAAGAAATGAATGGCTGGGGATTTTCTGGTCTATTTTATCGTTGTTTGTCCAGAAGATTAGGACCAGCGGCCATTTTTAGCCGGTAATCGATTTTATAACTCAAGACATATGGACGAATATTTTTAAATCAAAGTCAGTTTATGGCTGCAGGTAAGACATTACAATCTATTCATTCTTACAAGACTTTTACGATAGATGCTCAGAAATGTATTCTTCATTAAATTCCAAGTAAGATTACAGATAAAAAATGAGTTAACTTTATTGAAGCGTTGCGTTCTAATAACGTACAGGCAAATTGGAGTCCTCCGAAGCATTGGAAGGTGAAAATAATCCACTTTTGAAATTGTAAAGAAGTGAATCAGTCATTTGTTTGTTAAAGAGTGTGGAAACCCGATAACTTTGAATATGGTGGAAGTGCAATTAAGCATATAATCAACCTTTCTGTCACATTTACCGCAGGTGTCTTGTTGAAGGATACTTATAATGGTAAATGAACTATACAAAACAGATCGTTTATTTTGTCAATCTCAGGAAGAGATTTAGAAGTAATGATATATCGGAACTAAGGTTTTTCTAATCTATGCATACTGCTGTTTTGTTCGAAGTCATTCGAGAGATTTATTAAGCTTAATTAACTTTTAAGAAAATTTAACCATGTTGCTCACTGATATTATTGCTGTCTATTATAATAAATGGTAATCATCACTTGCACAGATATTCACGGAGGCCTTTCAGATGTTGACAAGATTTCGATGCCTGACGTTGCTGCTCTCTCTCTCTCTCTCTCTCTCTCTCTCTCTCTCTCTCTCTCTCTCTCTCTCTCTCTCTCTCTCTCTCTCTCTCCTCTGTTATTCAAGATACTTGTGAAATGTGCAGTGAATAGTCTTTTAACCAACTTCGACCTTTCATTTACATTTAGTTTGGACATTATTCATTTTGTTCTTCAATTCACTGTTATTCCATACATTTAGTGTGGACATTATTCATTTTGTTCTTCAATTCACTGTTATTCCATAAACAATAAATGTTGGTGAGGTCGGAAGGGATACACCATTTCATATATTTTATTCCTTCGGCGTAATTTATAACATTTTATCCTCTAAAAAGTACTTTTAAATTGTAATACAGTGATATATATATATATATATATATATATATATATATATATATATATATATATATATATATACATATACATATATTTGTGTTTGTTTGTTTGTGTGGGTGCGTGAATGTTTGTACATATTCATTATATGAGACAAGCAAATTAACTTGCGATTGTTATGCAGAATGTTCGCTGTTTTATAGACATTTTGGTGAAATTGCTCATGCGTGAGGTTTCTAAGATACAGATATGAAAATCGTATCATGATTTTATGTAAGAAATATCTTTTTTGGCTGCAAATTATTATACTGAAAAACAAGAGATTCGTAGTTTTCCACTCTCTGCGTAAGAAAACGTTGTCAGTGATTAGTGTTGTTCGTGTAATTAATCCCAATTGAATTGTAAACTGTTAAAAATCCAGAGTTCTATTTCGCACAAATTAGCGCATAACCAAAAACATTACTGATTTTGAATTTTTTAGGTCAAGGAAACTGACAAGTGGAAAATGTATATTCGAACTCTAATAAGAAGAAAATAGAGAGGAGAATCTATCTCGCTCAAAACAAAACTGACACGCCGATGGGAGTGAGTCCTTCTCCCAGCGCCCTTGCCTTTGTTCATTCCATGGGAGATCCCTTCGCCTCCTGATGATGATGCGTTGCCAGGAAGCTCATGATATAGTATCTTCATCTCTGCCAATCTAATATGTCCGTGGTATTATCTGGATCCCATCTCCTCCCCCTTCACCCCCTTCCCCCCCTTCCCACCCTTTCTACCAAGCCACTGGTAGGAGTGTTGTTTTCCTGGAGATGTGCATTACGCTTTCTCTGTCTTTGGTGGTTTGCCTTGCTTGTAAATTATTAGGATTTCCTTCCCAAGCTTTTGTTGTCCATTGACTATACAGCTACGGTATGTTACACGTATTTAAAAAGTCTACAATTTTGTTCGAGTTTGACGACGTTTATAGATATATTGTGATATCACTAGATAATTTGTTACATCATTACCTTTTGATAAAATCTTTGGTTTATTAGAACTCCCTGTAATACATTTCCATTCTTCTACGCTGCCAGCTGTTAATTCTTCACTGACTTTTGGACAAATTTACTAGGATCAAGTTGTCAGGGCGACGCAGAACGAATTCGTTTCATTTCTCTTTGTGCTGTTGAAACAGAAAAAGGCTTGTCATAAACGGTCTCTTTATAAATTTACCTGACATTTTGAGGTCCGGCAAGTATATATGTCGAGCTGCGCCTACATTTGAGAGGGGAAATCGATATCGTGATGAGGTTAACGAGAAAAGTTCCTACTTTGCCTTGAATTTGATCTTCAATCATTTACATTGTATGACCACTTTTTACATTAAAACCTTGTATTACATTATTTCAACAGCTGGTACTACATCTTTTAATAAACGCCTGAGTATTTTATTATCATTGCATTTTCGTATTTAAAATCCATAAGTTCACCTTAATTGGTTTGGGGAATTTTCTTCACGTTTCGTCTCATGCCAATTCTTGTCACTGGATTCTGTGTAGGATGTTCCAGTCTCATTTTCCATTTCCCGTGAGGGTACTCCGATTGCTATTCCGCTGCTTCGTCACGAGGAATTCTGATGACTTTGATTTTCTTGGCATTTCTTGTCATTCAGTTTCATTCAGGATATTTTCTCGGAACTGTGCCTTTTGACTCTTAATTCCACGATCAAGAGCCAACTTTTGAAATCATTATTGTAATAAATTTGAAAGCTATATTACTCCAAAAGACAACTTCGGCGAGTCAGATTTTTCTTGGAAATTATAAACTGTTGAATAACCAAGATACCTTGAAACCAGCTCAGATTATAAAGATAATTCCTAGGTATCTTACCATCTTCAAATTGACATCCAGACTATTAGGCAGCAGAGAAGTAAACGATGCTGTCACTTTGAAGCAGTTTCCAGGCGAAATAAAAGTTCCCTTGATAGATGATCCTAATCGACGGGCCACTTTAGGCGTCATTACTTTCGGGACATTAATTCCTATCGTGCAGTTTGTGCTATTTTTAGTTGTGCTGTTTTTTTCCCCACTTTTTTTTCCTGGAACGCAGTACATATTTTCCTTGCATGATTTATATGTTATTTTTTTTAATTTTCCTTTCTATTCTATTCACATGCTAGAACGTACTGCGTATCTTCTTTTTCATTGCGCTTTTAATGTTTGAGGTCCATTCCCCGTGGTGTTTTTTTTATATTGCATAACGTAATACGTATTTTCTGTAATATTTAATCTTTAGTTGTTATTTTATTCCCACTTTGTTTTTCGACTTGCTTGTAACTTGGTGGGTATTTTCCGTTCATTATAATAATGTCATTTCTTTATGTATCTCTCTCTCTCTCTCTCAATTTCCTGAAATGCATTGCATATTTTATTTTCATCAAGACTGTTTTTAACGTATGCATTCATTTTTCAGGATATTCTAGTTTACATTCGTTTCGTGTGTATTCTCGGAGTGCAATAATTAATTTACTTGTTATGATTAACTCCTAGGTTATTAAGTGGAGCAGCAATCATAATGAACGGCATTGTGACCACGAACAGGGACTTGGAGGAAGAATGTGATTTGACCATTCCTTTTGTGCAGAACAAAAGAAAGCCTTCTAAGTATTTTGATCAATCCGCCGAGTTCGTGGAACCTCTCAAAGACGCTTAATCATAACGAAAAGATTTTCACTTCTGGGAACTGAGTTGGTTCTTTCGTTTCGTTTCCTTGTACTCTTTTACTGGATTTTGCGAGCGCTATGAAAGGTCGTTCAAATGACTTATTTGAAATTAATTTAGAGCCACAAAAGTTTTCGTGGTGACTTGAGGCAGGGCAAAGCTTGGTGTCATAATCTACCTTTTTGAAATATTATAATAGCTGGACAGTATTTTGGCTAGTCCTGTATTATTGCTGTTGGTATAAATGCGTATTTAGTCTGTGAGAACAACTCAGAAGGAATGATTCTACCAAGTCTTCATCGTTTATTTGTTGGAGAATAAAAACAAAGGCCACCGAGTCTCATTAAATTTTAGGACTCTTGGACTAACATAATTCGTCTTCTATAGTTATAATGACGATGCACACAAATAAGAGTGCTGAAATATTAATATTATTATGATTATTACTTTGTATTTTTTATTTTTTTTTGTACGGAATTGTGGTAATATGTTTAATCTTTTTTGCAGACGCATTTAGGTCAAGGATCCGGAGTCTACCATTATCTTTTTGTATACAAAAACAATAGTCACTTTCCTCCTAAAAGCAAAATTAATGAGCGCGCAACTGCTAGCTTATGAAGTGTTGATCCTCATATTGTTTGATTTCCGTCTTACCCTGATAAAGACGTGAGTCATAATTTCGCTTGTCATACTCCAGTTACAGACAGCATTCAAGAGTTGTGTGATTGCACGGAAATATGATATCTAAAAATTTTGCTTGTTTTGTTTGAGAGAATCGTTTTGTTTCAGCAACTCTTTTCGGATTGATTTTAATGGTGCATTATGGAATCTGACCTGAATGTGACTTGGCAAACATGAAGCCATTTCTGGTAACAGGAGTGTCTGGTAAAACACACACACACACACAACGGTTTTCACCACATTCCTACTTCAACAGACCAGTCGTGGGTGACTCCTCAGTCCAAAACTCTCGAACAATGTTAGCCACTTATAACACTCTCACTGAAAGTTCACCAGAGCCGCGTTGAAAACTCCTACGTACTCAGCGATGTTCCCTTCAGTGCTACAAACACACTCGGGCTTCCTAGACATTAAGATTTTTCCTTTTAAATACCCTTGTCACTCCATATATCCAGCAGTCAAGGTCTTCTTCACCTTTCATAACTCTATTCACCAAACAAGTGTCTTCCATCGGTCAACATGACCAGTCCATTTCGCTATAACTTACAATGTGAATTTCGCTAATTACTGTAGGAACAAAAACTTGTACACTTGAAGTCATTACCATAGTGCTTCTGGAAGGTGACAAGAACAGAGTAGTAGAAAAATTGGAACAACGTGCTACCTACACTAGCATGCAGTCACGTATCCCAAACGTCCACTTGTCTGTAGAAGAGAGTACAAAATGCAGTGGCTTGACTTCATGAAAGAGCCGCAACTTATTAGCAGAAGTGCTGGAAGTGTGCAGTAGAGGCCAGGCGGAAGACTTAAGTATTTGGGGATTTTCAGCGGAAGACAATCTAAGAGTTCGGAAGTGATGTTTGGTATGATTTTACGCTGCAGGGAATTCAATGTTTCTCACTTATACCCGGCTGAAGTTTCCTGATATGATTATGAAGAGTTGAGAGGATCTCGTGAAAATCCACTATGAATATCACTTGTAAAAGTGAATATATATAAACTTATGATACGCGGCCATTTGTTTATAAAACTGGTTCTATAGGTCATCCGTGAGTAAAATTTCATATAGCGCTTTTGATACCCTTTATTGGTATTCGAAGTGGTAGCAATATGCGTTCTGTATATATACACGCTATGACGTTTTCATTCTAACAATATTAAGCAGGAAATATCACTTAATATCGAATTAACTATCTATCTATATATATATATATATATATATATATATAATAATATATATAATTATATATATATATATAATATGTGTATGTGTATATATTATATAATATTATTTAGTGTATATATGTCCTCATAGAGAAAACGGTCTATATGTTTCTGGAAATCCTCGCGTCTTTAAAACTATTAGAACAGAGCTACCAACTTGGACTTGGAGTTGCTGAAGGTTACTCTCATATGGAAGAAAAAAAATGTGGAAAAGCTGAAAGTTTTGGGAAGTGTTTCGTTTCCAAACTTCTCTCCCTCCCGAGGTCAGCGAACTTTTTAATGGGGCGATTTTTTTTCCCCCGACTTTATAGTAGAGTACTATATAGTAATCCAAAACCCGTATTCTTATGCAAAAGTAACTTCTCTTGTCCTTTTTTCGCTTTTCAAATTTATTTCTCGGTAATGATCCGATTAAAGATGATTTGTTTGTTAACTGTGAAGTATCAAGTTGAGGTTTTTATGCTTGAGTTTATAAAACAGCGTTTTTACAGTCGAGGACGATAACTTCCTGTCGCCATTGAGTTAGTGATCAGTTATTCAGTCGATGACAAACGGAATGACAGCTTTGCATTTCCCTTGTCTTGAAATTTTTTTTTATCAAGTTATTTCTAGCAATCGTGAACTGGGATAGATATTGCGTTCAACCTGGCAAAAGAAGTCTTTCCCGGCAGTTTTGTCTCACTCTGCCACATAGTTGGAAGACTTGTAAGCTCTGAACTTCTCTCTCTGGGCCAGTTCACCGAAGCTAATGATCCTTTGGAGACGGCTTTAGATCTTTGATGATGCCTTTGGCTTCGTGTCCTCCTCATTCTCACGCGCATTCTATTTTCTCCTATTCGTCTTCCAAGGCCAACGCTTCTTGCCTTTCCTGGCAGCTACAAGATGTTTACAGTCCTTCATTTGTCAAGTAAATCGCTGTCCATTATGTCTGTTCGTAAAGCTTTCAATAAAATTTCTGAACTAAACATTGCACATCAGAGTACGAAGCATTCGGTAATATTGCTTGTTGTATAAAATCTATATAAATACCATTCATAAAACCAACTAAGATTAATACTTAGCCATCAGAATATAAGGCACTGGTTAAAATATACAAGAGTTGCTTGCGTCTAAACTCACAATTGTAATTACATGTCACAATTATAAAGCAATAAGTAGTATGAAATCCTTTGAAATGGGCGTTCCCTTTTCATACCATGAAAGAACGCTACCACTTCGTTTCCGTATCCCGAATAAACCTTCGAATGACTCCCTTTCCCTCATACAGTACACGAGTCTTTATTTATTTTCTTATATTCCTACTTGGCTTTGATGATGATGTCTACATGATTTTATGTTTCCGCTCTGTTACATGGCATTCTAACTGAACATTTATCAATAACGTACTTATGGTTTATATATTCTGAAGCAACGTTAATACTTTTAACTCACTCTCTCTCTCTCTCTACATGTGTGTGTGTGTGTGTGTGTGTGTGTGTGTGTGTGTGTATATATATATATATATATATATATATATATATATATATATATATATATATATATATACATGTGTTTGTGCGTAAAGACCCGCAAAAAGATCACAAATATTATTTGTCTGTTTTGATTCGCTTCGAATTTGACTGTTTCTATAGCTGCTTATTCTGAAAGAGGGAGAGAAGTTATATTCGTCCGAAGGCTAAATAAATACATTCGATGGTTTTATCGGTTTATATATATATATATATATATATATATATATATATATAATGTTTGTCTTTGTTTATTACAAGAATTGCCGTACTTTTCTCTCTAACCCCATGTTTTATCTCCTTGGCTTTCCTTCCCTTTTCATTAAACTGTACTTTATGTTAGCATAAATCCGTGAACTTCACTCCTTCATCGTTTACCCTTTTGCATGAAAGGATCTTGACGAGGATTGCAGTCTTGTCTCCCTGATTCTCTTGCCCTGGGAGTTTTTTTTTTCCATTCTCTTTAATTTTTCCCCTTTCTTTGTCAGGGGAAATTTCCATTTCGCCACCTCTGTTCTCCGGGGACGGAAAGGTTAGAGGAAGCGATTGCACATCGAGGAATGAACGTTTGCCACTTGGAAAAGTTTGCTCTCTTTTACTCTGGGAATGAACGTCATATTTTTCACGGGCTTCTGTCGGTGGCATCTGCCAAAAGCCCAGGTTACCTGTCCGATGCATTCGCAGCCTGAGAGCGAAAGTCCTGGACTTTGAACGTATCGCTTGCTATCTCTGAAATTTCAAATAAATGGAACTCGCAGTGTTGCATTTTGTAATCTTCTTAAACTGTTCATATGGCTGGTTAACTGAAGAAGTTATATCAACTTACGATTTTATTCGTTGTATGTATCTCTTTCTCATACGTTTAGTTTGCTCATTCCCGTTCTATAAATAAAAGAATGATAGCGAAAAGGAATGAGAGATGGGACCCACATCCGTAAGTGAAGCTGAAAATGCATCGCGACATAATGGCAGTGAATCTCTTCTTTGAGCGAAAGCGGCTTTTAAGGTATTTGTTGTTCTCGATCTGAAAAGACAGTTTGAAGTGTCGGTAAAGTATGCATCGAATTCGTTCCTTCTTTAAACTTCAAACGCGCTTAGTTTTATTGTTATACCCCCTTTTATTTCTAACTGTCAGTCATAATAGCCAGCTGTTGTAGAAAATCTTCTGATAAGAATAAAGACTACATGAATATCGAAAGCGTCAGTTGTCTTAAGTATTCCTTGTTCAATTCAGACATTTATGTACAGAAGCCGAGGGTTATTTACACTACTTATGATATTTTGGGAAATCCAAGTTCTGTTGTCATATTTTCAAAGGAAGTCGCAATTCAAGAAAAAAAAGGGTCGTTAAATAAGTTTACATAATAAGACCAGTTTGACATAATCAGATGACGTCAGTTTGTCTGCTAATCTCTCCCCGAACTCACGGCACCTGAATGAGTGATTCGTCTTTGATGAGCAAATCGCATGTTGCTAACTATGACACAATAACCTTGCTTAAGTCACGTCATTGTGACTCCATTTCTTACATACCACAAAGACGAGCTGCTCTGGAGTCACCAAGATTACAGGGCATCGCTTCGATCGTAATAGAGATTTTTCCTAATGCCGCTGTTTTTTTTATGGATGCAGCAATCTAGATAGCGTGAGCTGTAGGATGATAGATAAAGCGTAACTTTCCCATCCCACAATTTCCCATGGGATATCTGTTTGGATGTTTCGCAGCCACTCCATTTATTTTCATATCAGTCTGGACAAAATTGATGAACTGGTCTTTCAGGTATAGCCTCTCTTAAACCCTTTTGGACGGACGCCTGGAACAATTGTTCAATTTTGCTTGGAACACCTATGAAATAACCACAAAATTTTGAGCGTCAGCAGCTACCGAATGTTCATTCTGTGATGCCGTGTGCTAGAACTTTAGAAAATATGTGCAGTAAGTCATATTAGGTGGTCCAGAAATTTATAAGAATTGGTAACTAACGGTTAATAAACCCTTGTATAAAGAATTTATTTTCCCAAATGTTACAAAAAAATTACATTTGGACTGTTTTTCTATTCAGCTCCATTTATGCCAGACTTTCTTGAGTTTCACATTCATACACAGAAGCTTGAAGAGGATCAGGGGTAGTTATTACGTGAAAATTTGGTTCCTCTGCCTTCAAGTTTTGGACATCTCTTCCTACCTATTTTCCTTTGCCCATCGTTATTCCCTATTAAATGTTTTCCTGTTCGTTTTTCTCTTATTATTTTTCTTTCCTCGTCCTTAATACCCACTAACTGCCTGTGACTTCGGTAATCCCAACTCATTTTCCTTCCCCCTTTGTTAGTCCTCAGCAATTTCCTCCCTTAGTCCCCACTAATTTCCCTTCCCCTTTTGTTAGCCCTCAACAATATCCTCCCTTAGTCTTCACTAATTTCCATTCCCCCTTTGTTAGTCCTTAGCAATTTCCTCTCTTAGTCTCCACTAATTTCCCTTCCCATTTTGTTAGTCCTCTGCAATTTCCTCCCTTAGTCCCCTCTAATTTCATTCCATCTTCGTTAGGCCTCTCTCATTTTTATTTTCACCTTTGTTGGTCCCACAAATTTCCTTCCCCTTTTGTTAGTCCTCAACCATTTTTAACCCGCCCTCCCCCCCTTCTGCTTTAGGCCCCCCTACTTTATTCACTCTTCGTTGGTCTTCATAATGTATCCTAACCACTTTCTTTGGTCTCCGCTGGCATTTAATCCTTCTCTTGTTTCCATTTTTCTGGGATATCTGTTGGAGCTGTATTTTAGATCTCATAGTCCTGTGCATTAAAAATATTTAAACTGAAATATTATCAAATATGATTCAGTAAATTGATGTCAAAACACGTTTTAGCTATTAACATTTTTTGACGTTGACGTGATATTACACGTTGACTTACGGATATTTATTTAAGTTATATACTGAATAGTAGATGAAAAAAAAAAAAAAAAGACTCCTTATTACTCTCATTTCCTTTGGTGTAGCGAATAGTTACGTACGGAGTGTCTGAACAAGCTTATTTTCAGCACTGATTTTAGTATAGCAAAGGAAACTCTGTTTCTGTTTTTATATGGATTGGCTTCTGTAAAGAAGAGTAAAGATTGATATACCACTGTTTCTAGAATGGGAAAAGCGTGCAATAGCCTTTATGGCAAATTTAATAAAGTCTTTTTGACAAAATTGAATTATGTCCAGCGACATAAAAGTTCCGCTCAGCTCTCCCTAACCCGTCTCTCTCTCTCTCTCTCTCTCTCTCTCTCTCTCTCTCTCTCTCTCTCTCTCTCTCTCTCAATTTTTTACGGGGAATAGCTAAGAACCTACAAGGAAATGATAATTTGGCGTTACAACCAACGTCATTTTGTTTATCTAAACATTTTTCGTATGGTCGGTAAATTTCACTCTTTTACATTTATATAGAATATAAAATGTTTAGAATTAAAACATATTATCATATAATGGGAGCAACTCCAAGTAGAAATAAATATGATTTATATATATAAATAAATATATATATATACATACATACATACATACATACATACTTACATACATACATACATACATACATATATCTATGTATGTTATACATGCAAACATTTAAAATTAATACGTCGTTCATTGAATTATTTTCTTGGCAAAACGTTACTGATATGTTCATTTTCTTTGTGGAGTCGTGAATATGTTATTGTAAGTGAAACCATTGTAGGTTTTTTTTTATTTATTTATTTTCCTGAAGCCTATGACGGAGGATTTTCCAAGAACTGAAGAATTCTGTAAAAGCCCCAAAACGTAAACGCTTAAACTCTGCCACCGCGGCGTTTCCTTCATCTTTTATTATCACGTAAAAAATAATTTACATTTTCATGGCGCTGAGTGAACGTGGAACTGTCAGTTCCCATTGTAGAGGATTAATGCTTTGACATTTCACGTGGGTAAATACATATTTGTATTCTAAATTTTATTACTGCTTGTACATTTTCTTTTGTTTTCAATTAGATATTGTTTCTGATAGACTTCGTGTCGTTCTTTTGACTATCTATGTACTGTGAAATTAAAAGTTGTACTGCAATACTTTTAAAGCTGTTGGTACAAAGGAACGTATGCCGTCGGCCATCTTGGACTCCCAAGTAATTGGAACATACAGTATTCCTTTCCCATCTGCAACTTCATTTCATGGCAATATTTGAAACACACAGCCGACTTTTCATAGGCAAATTTAACGTACGTTAGCTTGACGAAAACTATTGATAATGGGTAAAAAAAAAAGGAATAGCTTGCAAATAGCGTAACGGATGAGAGAGATAATATGGAAAATATATTGTCAAATTCTGTTGCACAGTGAGTGGCGCTTGCATGATACATATATTATGAACCCATTGCGTAACTTACCATTACTTTCTCCAATTCCAATCATTTTCAGTAGCTTTTCCTCTCCTGTTGCTCTGAAGAACGGAACGTGCTGCAATGATGAACCAAATGATTTTGCAGGCATTCAGCTCTGAGGGATATGTGGGTTTTCGTCGATACTTGGGATAAATTCATCATTCCTTCTGATGAGAAGAGGAAATTTCGTGTAGCTATGACGCCACGTTAATAAGTATTAATTAAAAATGAGAGAGGATTTGGTGAAAGTACAACTATTTAGTAAAAACGACTTATTGTGTTGAAATATCAAGGGCAAAGGTTTGGAATGGATACCTAGTTAATAAAACGAAAAACATTGAGACATTGGAATAAAAAGAGAATTAACCGTGATAATATATATAAATGCTAATAGATTAAGGTGTAATAAAAAAAAAACACAATCTTAGGGCTCTAAACGCATTTTTGGAACGACGAACCCTTTCCTATAACCCCTGAGGTATTTCTTTCGAAAAGTTACATGAATTCTTTCGCCGTGCTCTGGTTGCCACTGCTGTTTCTCATTGTATTAATTTCTAATACTATAATATGACAATTGTTTTTGCCATATCTGTCACTTACCAGTTATCCTAATTGATTTTAACGATATGGTATTATATCTATACCGCCACAACTAATGATACTATAAGAAAGTCGTGGGAGCGAGCTCTGACCCTAGTGAAACAGGCTGAAATTGGGTGGGATGACGGCAAGTCGGAACCGGTAAAATAAATACAAGTTTATAGATACACGTACACGTCGTGTTAGTTTTTTCGAGTGCCTCTGTTTCACTGAAAACGGAAATGTCAATAGATCGTGAGCACCATACGGTGTTTTTACTTTGTGTTCCTTCGTAGTCTGAATTACACACACACACACACACACACACACACACATATATATATATATATTATATGTATGTGGTATATATATATATATATATATATATATATATTATAAATACACACATATATATGTGTGTATTTATATATATGTATATATATAGATATATATTATATATTAAAAATTAACTTTTTTTTTTTTTTTTTTTTTTTTTAAAATATATATATATATAGTATACATATATATTACTAGGAACTTCGATAACATTTTATTGTGTTTAGATAACAGGAGGAGCAGTATGAGCGATTTTCCCTGTTCTCATGCACGATATTTAGAAATATAATGTGCTAACAAAGCCATGTTTAGAAAGAACAAATTGAGATCAGAATTAAGAATGATAAATTGGATAACAACCGCATATTGATATGAAATGAGAAGTCACTGCACTTGCGAACAAAGACAAAACATATGGAAGGGAAGGTCAGTAGAGAAAACTCAACTGTTCATTCTCTTGGAATTATATTCCACGGTGCTGAAATTAGTATGCAAGAGGCCTCTCATCTTACGAGTCGGCTTTCTCCCTCGTAAGTACTTTTGGCAAGTTGCTGACTTGATTATCATCGGGTGGCATCATTTTTTTTCTTTTTATTCGGCGCGACAGAGTTTTATTTATTCATGTCAGAGCCCCATCTAATATGGGAATAAGTGCGGGCGATTTCCTTCCTCCCAAGAGTTAAGTGCGCATTTCCCCTCGTATTCGTAAGGGATTTGATCTCATGCTTGAGGTTTGCCTGAGTTATTATGCCTTTTAATATTACCATACTGTTTATTTAACGAGATTTATATGTTGTTTGGGTGGTTTTTCTCCCAATGTTTATTCGTGATGTTTGTATGTCTGCGTGAGTGAAATTATAATATAATCCATCAATTCACCACCGTTTCCTGAAACTGCCTGGTATTCTCTTAAAGCAAACTGCACTCTCATGTTTGTCAGACCACGACTTTTACTCCCTCCTCCTCCTCCTCCTCCTCCTCCTCCTCCTCCTCCTCCTCCTCCTATTTTTCGTTTTACCCATGGGAATCCCTGTCATATGTGACCCGCAAACAGAATTCTCGGAATGAGGAAATGAAGCATATAAGTGTGGAGGCCAGTCGAAGAAAACACCCACCGAAGCACGAAAAAGACGCGATTTACTTTTTTTTCCGAGAAACGTCGGGAGACCGAAGAGGTCCGTGTGAAATGGTCTGAGGTTGGCCCCGGAATGTAAATTTACTCCCATGATATTTACGGTCATACGCAGTTGAGATGAATTTGAATATGATTTGAGCTGGCTGCCTTTGGAGGACGTTTAAGGGCGAGCTTTGAAAGCTCTTCTTCGACCACCGAAATCTCACATCAGTGGCACTGGTTGTATGATTTTCATTTCCTCTCTTCTGAAAGTCATTCCACGGCCATTATCGTATGTAGGCGCCACGTTCGCTTGTCATTAGATTTTAGCACTGAAATTATTTTGAACACGTGTTTCTACCTCATCCTCATCTTGCAAGTCTGTGGCGTTAAAATTTTAACTTCAAGATGATGTGTCATGAATAATATATCATGAATAATTTATGTAGAAAATTGTGTGCAACAATTTGTATTTTTTTTCTGGTACTTAAAAGTCGTTGTTATTCATATTTATGCGAATGACATTCCCCATAAGAAGGACGCAGCGGAAGAAATCAGAGGTGGGAACATCTGAATAGTAAGGTTATACACGCTGAGCGAAAGTCTTACCGTCCTCATCCAACTAAGGCGGGTTGGGGGTGGTGGGTGACATGGCCTTAGGTTCAGGATAATCAAATCCGGTCCGAGGTGTCGGTGAGGACGAACTCTCCCGCTGGGAAGTTAAGTCTGGTCTAATGAGTTCGAAACTTGAGCAAAAGTTCACTTATTCTAAATGAAAATGGATTCCCTGGCCACATCTCTTGCAAATTTTAGATTCGTTCAGAATATAAGCAGCGGGGAAACACATACAAGGATTAGGTTTGTGTGGAAACGTGGTTTACACTTATTGCGTCAGGTTTTCTCATAGTTCTGTAGTGAAAAAATATAATTTGGTTTCGTGAGCATCTATGTTCCACGGCATGGTTTAAAAGCATAGTCAAATAAATAAACCATATGAAAGAAAAGTCGACTATTACCAAGATAAAAATACACGCAGTATGTAATTACTCCATACTTACGCCTTGTCTCCGCAGTCTGTATGTACGTGCGTAGGCATTGTTGCACAGTTGACTAAAGTAGTGATCATGTACCTAGCAGTTATTCGACTGAGGGTTAACAGCCAGATTGGAATAAGGCATGAGGTTAAGAACCTCACCCGAGAAGTCTTGAATATTTAAATAAATATATATATGTATATATATATTATATATAATAATATATTATTATAATATATATATATATATAGATAATATTATATATATTTATTTATATAATAAGTAATATATATATATATATTATATACATATATATGACAGCGGGCAGACAGCTATACATTCCAACAGGGGTTCCAGCAAGACAACAGCTTACATGATCAATTTATTAAAGAGACGTTTCGTGCCCCAATACATTGGCACATCATCAGTCTGGAATAAAAATTTATTCTTTTTAAAAAACAGTAAAATAAAGTAAAAGGTACAATCCAAAAATATGAATTATTGACAGAAGCTTATAAGTATTAAAAGACTACCTATCAGTTCAGAGAACAAGAGCAGAATGACTAGAAACGTGAGGACCGACCGAACTACACTTCAGGCCAACGAAAGGGGAGTGGCAGAGACGTAATTGTTTAAATTAGGTGATAGGTGTTTAATGTAAAGTGACTCAAGTGTTGTTAGAAAGGATGCTTGGGTTGTTGAGGTAAGGATAGAAAAATGTGTTTTTTCCATAGGAATCTTGCATCTTGAGGTATGTGTTCGAATACTCGAGAGTTCGGGATTCGATATCCTGGATCACGTCCTATAGCTGAGTCCCATGTGACTATAATAACGGACTTGCAACAATCTCCGTGTTGAGCCAGTATAAGTACCAAGGCATCTTGGACATTCATATTTATAGATTACATTGGACAACATAAAATCTTGAAGCTTATCCTTGTAATTGAAGAGGCTACCTATCTTTTTTGGATTTACAGGGATTAGGGTTAGTCTTAGGAAACCTAATTCTTTTTCAATAATGTTTTTTATATTCAAGCGTAGTTTATCTGTGTGGATAAAGGGAATTGATGCGTACATATTAAGTTTAGGTACGTTGAAACTAGCAGGGGGTGGAAATACGTAATTAGAAACCATTTTATTAATAATATTAAGAACAAATTGCTTTGGGTAGGAGTTAGCTGTAAAAAATTTCAGTTGGTACTCAATTTCATTATGGAAAGCTGACCAGTCAGACGTATATTTAAATGCTCTGTGTACCAACGTAATGACAGAGTTAGCTTTAAAGCCATAAAAACACGAACTGTAAAAATTATTTCCCAATCCAGTAAAAGTACTCTTGCGATATACACTAGTATTAAAACGTTGTTCACTCCTAGTAATTTTTACATCCAAGAAGGCTATTGAATTGTTTTTTTGTTTCTATGGTAAATTTCACGTTTGGATGAACAGTGTTGATATAATCAAGAAACTTTATTTTACTGTTTTTTTAAAAAGAATAAATTTTTATTCCAGACTGATAATGTGCCAATGTATTAGGGCACGAAACGTATCTTTAATAAATTGATCATGTAAGCTGTTGTCTTGCTAGAACCCCTGTTGGGATATATATATATATATATATATATATATATATATATATATATATATATATATATATATATATATATATATATTTCGGACTTTTCAGTGTCATTGTAAAGCGGCTAACGTTGTCGAAGTTTTATTATGAGGTTCATTCACGATCTAGCAGGTAAAGTGTGAATGTGGCACTGATCATTGTGTTGGTTTACTCTGGAACCAACCATCCCTGATATATAATATATATATATATATATATATATATATATATATATATATATATATATGTATATATATATATATATAATATATATATATAATATATATATATATTCGTGTATGCATAGTAATATGCGCACGTCATATACGTGCGTCATAAGTTTGCATCATTATGAAGTAGTTTATGTGACGAGATACCATTACATGGGTTGTTCTTAAACTTCAAAGTACCATAGTTTTTAGTGCCTCAGACGACTCCTTTGCGGTAGCTAAACTCAGATGCGTGGACCCGGAACTTTCCATTTGCATTCAAATCATTGGTAGGTATTTTATGCATCAGGTATTGAAAAAGAAATTTGCCTTAAAGGTGAAAGCGTATGTCTGAGTACATCTACAAACCTGCATTGATGTCCCATGTACCTACAGTATCATGGTTGCAGAACGGCAAGATGTTAAGAGTAATAACTGTGTGCATTTTGAACACCTGTTACTTCACTGGAAGGCGCAGGTGATTTCGAAAATGAAGACACCTGTTTTAGAGCATTTGGTGGCCGCGTGAAGAAGCTTCTAAAGGGTTTTAGACCCTCTTCCTCAGATTCATTTAGTGGGGCAACAGGTTTCCTGAGTCTCTATTGATTACTGTTTTTGTTTAATCTGTTGTCCCTTAAGGTGTATTTTCATATGATATTCAACTATTGAACTGATCATTAACACGGTAAATTCTACTTAGGGTCCGTCTGACAATATTTTGAAGAAAATGTCTTTATGGCTGAAAGAAGAAGTTTGAGGAATGATGGAAAATAGACAGACGCTCTGACTGAGGCAAGAACAGAGAGGAAAAGAGAGCGCACAGGATTTATCCTGAATTTCGAGAAGATCTGGGCAGGTTTAAACGAAGTGAAGTAAAAATGTGGGAAATGAGGTGCTTTAATTACAAGTTGGGAGAAGATCCAGAATTTATCGCAAAAGGATGTCCCGGAAATGCTTCATGATATTCCCTTTAGAATGGGAATGCCCTTCATTTCATTTTCATTTGCTCTGCCTTCCATAAAATCGCATTCCGTGTGGTCTTTGGTTAATTGCAATCGCAAAGATTGCAGGAATGAACCGAAAAATATTTTATAGCTAATGGAAACGCTTGGTAACTTATTTCGAGAGATTTTTTTTTTTTATGAAACAATGCACCAGTAAAATAAATATGATTAGCAAAAACAGCAAAAATAAAGTAAATATGATAGAAAAAAACAGAAAAAATAAAACAAATATGATTAGCAAAAGTAGCAAAAATAATGAATAGAAATTATAGTTAAAATGCATGTGTGGACGACGCAGATATGATGTACTGTAGTTAAGTCAAATATTTGGGGGAACACACACACACACACACACACAGACTGCGTGACAAAGAAAATGGTAACAGGTTGAAACCAAAAGAAAAGCGGAATGAGTGTCGCTCAGTCTAACATTGTTGACGCCATGAAAGACCCTCTGAATAAACTTGAAGTCGACAACATGCCGGGACTACTTAACTAAATAGAAACTGAAAGTAAGAATAAAGAAAGTGGGTACCAGAAGAAGAAGAAGCTAGATTGGTGCAGTAAGCTACCGGGCTATCGATCTTCCCGCAGGCCACCCCTCCCCCAGGCACTCCCCCTCACCTCACCTCCCAGAAACCGTCCCTCCCTCGTCCCTCCCTCCCATCAGCCGTTACCCCTCTCCCTCCCTCCCTTCCGTCTCTTACTTCCCTAGAGCCTCGTCTACCTTCAACGAGAGAGAGAGAGAGAGGAGAGAGAGAGAGAGAGAGAGTTTGAGCGGTGATGGGTGTGGTGTACTGGCACTGGGTGTGGTATTGGCATGATGGTATGTATGTATGTAGGTGGTATAACATGCACGGCATTAGTGCACTGCATTTCTGATTTTGATTCGCCTTGTGTGCCTTTTGAATAAGGAATGCACTCAGGGTATTTTAAATGGTTCATTTCCAGCCAGCAATGTTTGACATATTTTTTTGGAAATGTTTTATCCTTTGTTAAAAGCATCTTGAATTAAGGCAGAGCGGCGTTGCAATATTGACCTCCCTTTCTGACTCTGCTTGGCATGACTCAAATGAAAATTTATTTTCGCTTAGTTTCTTTTGATACTTGGATCTTGACCCAAGCGAATCACGACTCAATCTCGGGCGCCATAGCTTTCTTTGCCTAAGCTGACTGAGCTGACCTTAGCCCTCTTTACGTTTTCATGGCGCTACGCAACGCCGTGCGTCTTCCAGACGCTGAAGTTTTCGAGGACATATCCAGATCAAACTGGAATCTCTCGGCAAGATATCAGTTGGAGATTTCCTTGCGGTGGCTTAGGCAACGGTAGACGCAAGTACCCTCAGCCTCTCCTGAAACAAGGATGAAAGCGAGTAGGAAGGATCTCTGTATAATCTCAAGTGCTGGATAGGATATAGCACAAGTAGCTGATTCACAAACGCCGCCTCCTTCCGTTTGTGGAAGGATGTGTTTAGCGGCTTGTTCCGGCCTGTTGATTAACGCTGAAGAAAATGATGACAGAATTGTTTGTTTACATAATTATTTGTTTTTTGTTTCTTTCGAAGCAGGCTAATTTTTTAAGCGGTCTTTTTAAGCAGTGAATAGGGAGGTAACGTGGACATAATCATGATGGAAAGTTCACATCGTCCTGCAGGTTGCTGTGGCTTTGTGTGCTGTGGGCAAAATTATTGCATGATTCTTTTGTTTCGGAAAACACACTTTTGGTCCATGTTTTGTCGGTTTTCCTTGAAAAAGAATTTATTATTTACAAGCGCTGGTTACTGATGTTGACTCAACATGGCTTATTCCACAAGGCGGAAGTAGAACTGCAGTATATTCCACATTCTGTTAAATTCTGCTCTAGAAGTGAAAGTTTATTAATTACATAACTCATTTTCGACAGTTTGAAGTATGGTCATCATAAAGTCGGTTCTTTGTCAACGCATAGAACATAGATTTTGTTAGTTCATTAGCATTCTTTTTTTTTGTAGTTTTTCTTGTCTTAGTAAGATGCGAATACTTTAGTTTTTCACCTTAATTTAGTTACTCAAACGAAACAGAACTGGATACTTTACAGATACGCAGAAAAGTCTTTCCACCAGAGGACTTCAAAATAAACTGTTCTTATCTTAAGGAGCTTTCCTGGTGTGTATGTCATAGAAACAAGTTTTTTTTTTTTAACTAAATCTAGCGAACAGAGAGAGAGAGAGAGAGAGAGAGAGAGAGAGAGAGAGAGAGAGAGAGAGAGAGACGAGAGAGAGAGAGAGAGAGAGAGAGAGAGAGAGAGAGAGAGAGAGAGAGAGAATATCGGACGCTTTCGAGATAAGTGGAAGCTTTTCACCAGAGAGGATTTCCCCTTTGCATAAATGTGTGACGTTGTAGTCAGTGTTTTTATATTTTATTGTAAAATTGATAAATTATCCATCTGCTTTCCCAATATTCTTGTACGTCATGATAGTGCTGACGCTTCCTTTTGATATACTTTGAGTAATAGTTTATAAGAACTTTGTCAAGAAAATCATTTACATTTGAAAGCAAGGAATGTAAAGTATCCCCGATTCATCCCCTAAGACAACAACCGTGCCCTGAAAATAAGATAGTTGCCTCAGCCCCTGTTTCTTGAATGTTCTGTATTTGAAATTCCAATAGCATTCATCATGCTACAGAAATTTCCTTAAATCTCTTTTATTTTTCGGTTCTGCTACAGCAGCCGTTTTCATAGTTTTATGGGCCTTTTATATTTTGTGGTAATTACATTTATAAGATAGGCTAGAATTTCTCTCCTAGCATTATTTTGTTTCGTTTTATTTATGTATGGTTCTTGATATTTATGAAATAATCTCATACAGGTATGAATATTTTTATTTTCTAGCATTAACTAATTTGGTGAAGGGACCGCCTTGAAAATCTTTACCTTCAGTGTTGAAGGAAACCGTTATTTGTAACAGGTATTCCAACTGACTGTTAGTGTTCAACAAAGGAAACCTTATTCTGAAACGATTTAAAAATAATGAAAGTCAGATATGAGAACTGAGGAACATCGAACGCACAACACTATGAAGATGGGAGACCGTACGTGCTTCTCCCCGCGAGAGCATTGGCTGCTTATACACGTCGAGCTGTCTGGCTGATAATGGAAGGACAAACATATAATTATTTACTTTTCGTCATTTCTCCCATATCACGGCAGATGAACCTCCCGCGGCGGTTGCCAACGGTTGTCCAGACGTTGGAATGAATGGTAATGCCTTTTCATATTAAGATTCCTATGATTAGTCTGTTTACATTAATTAGAATTGGCGCTTATGCAATCAGTAGTCTTTTACCGCCAAGTGTTGTAGTCTAAACGGTTTCTATTAGTTTTATCAACGATTTGGATTAAAACATTTTTTTATAGTTACCCTAAGCTCCCAGCAAACCCACTTAAACTTTGAACAGAGTATGTCCGTTTATTATGTAGTTGTTTTTGTATTTTATATTGTTGGTGCACTATCTCCAGCAACTAGTGCCGATAAAATGACTCCAGTGGGTAGCTTAAAACTCTTTCCAACCAGATGTTATTCGTTATTGTAGGAAGACTGTTGGCCAAAAACCATTTTTTTGTTTTTAAATTCCTGGAAACGCTTTATTTCACCTGCTTTGTAACAATTAACAGTACAGGTCTATGCGCTGATCACATTCCTGGTGTCCATGTAAGCCAGATGATGTGTTCCCTTGTGGCATGTGTCTCTTGCATGCCTGATGATGCACCCTCTGTAATATCAGAATCAATTCTGCTGAACCCTATAATGTCACCACGTGATTTTGCATGAATGTTTTTTTTTTAATAGTGCCCTCTGATGTGGGTATGTAGTGAAAAGCAGTTGCATATGCACTGTACTAAGAACTTGAATCCTCAGCAGTGATGCCTTATTTCTTAGACGACCTCTCTTTTGTATAACTTTTTCAACTTCCATCATGATACAGAGCTTCCATAGCCACCAAATCAATGTTTTGAATTTTAATAAGAGTATTGGCATCTTGCTTTTCTACTGCAGCTATTTTTGTCGACTCCTCGTTTGTACTTGTCACATTTAGTAAGTTTCTTCGCGTTCTGTGCGTGATAATTTGGTTTCATGCTGCATAATATCCATTCATATTGGCTCCGATCATTTTTGAAGTACTTGGAGCACTATCAAAGGAGAATTTGCCATTTCTCCAGCCTGGAGTCATTTGTGGAGTTTTTATAATGCCATCGATGATGCCCATGCAGATTTGACTAACATTCACTGGATATTGAGAACATACATGCGACAACTTTTCACTGAAAGAACCCTGTGTTGTCGAATTACCACTGTATCTATGTTCCCAGATTGGCTGTGTAGTCTGATTTGTTCTGATAATAAGAAACAATCCTTATTAAGCATTACTTTAGCTTTAGTGGCTTTTGGCAGACATTTCAAGTGGTTTTTTTCCCATCCTGTTAAATAATATCGCAAATTAAATTATATTGCAGTCATCTGCAATTAATAAAATATATATCGAATTGCTTCATAAACGATACTGTATCCTTTGACATATAGAAGGAATTTCGTATAAACTTTATGAATACTATAGTCAACATCAACCTATATTTGACTAGGACCTAGAAAAATATTCAATTTAAAATGACGACTGTCAGCACATATAGAGGATGTTTTCTGCCTGACAACCTTACTTTATCAGCTAATATACAAAAGTTCATGGAAAAAACTCGGCCCATAAAATTCCCCAGCGGTGGCCGCTTATCGGTGTCCCGTGTTCTACTTCCTAAAATATAACCTCACTGTAGTTAAAAAAAAAAAAAAAAAAAGCCGTGTATTCTTGTGTGTGTAAATATAAATACGTGTGTATATATATGTATATGTATATGTATATATGTATATAGTATGTATATATATTATATATATATATATTATATATATATATATGATATATATACATATATATCTATATATATATATATTAATTATATATATTCTATATATATATATATATATATATATATATATATAGTATATATACATACATACATATATTATATATATATATATATATAGATAGATAGATAGATAGATAGATAGATAGATATATGTATATATTAGTACATATATATTTTTTTCGAGTGTGAACGTTGGAAAATATGTTTATCGAAATTTTTGTGCGCTTACGCATAGCTCCGGAGTTATTTAAAAACAGCATGTCAGTACTGCGCACAAACTCCCGATTCTTAGCTAGTAATTTCGGATGAAGTTGCCTGCCGAGTGCCCTTCATCATCACGTACTGCCCCTCTACAGTCGAATGAATACCAGGCACAGTATTTCGTGCGTAGGTCCGCAGAGGCACAACGCATCATGTCCATGTCGATCACTACTTCTGGAATTCGAGAAGGCTTATTATTTTGTATAAAAAATAACAGCCATTTGGCCTCGTTAATTCTGTAACGCATAAAAGTTGACAATTTTATACAAAATATATATGTTTATAGTCATTATTAAGAGATCGTGAAGAAAGGTTATTACGTAGTTAGAATCCGTATTTGATGAAGTTTCTTGGTCAGTTGTATTTGAAGATATTGAAGAACCCTCGCACTGTATCTTTGAAGAACATTTGTATACGACATGGCGACGATGATCTCTGACTGAAGAGAGAGAGAGAGAGAGAGAGAGAGAGAGAGAGAGAGAGAGAGAGAGAGAGCCTTGGCGTAATACTGTAGCTTACCGTTGTTTGTTGGTTAGAGCCCTATTCCCAAGTGAAGGATGGTCTGAATGAGATATTTCTAATATCCAGCTGTAACCGTTACATGGTTCTTTTGGCTCCATTTGAATTGAGGTGACAGTAAAGCAGGAATTTTCAGAATTTATCACTTGCGATACAGGTGCAATTGAACAAATTTCTATGATTAGGACTTGGGTCGCGGTTGCATATCTTGACCTTTGTTTGTTCACTGTTTGAGTGTTTTGTTTTTCGGAATAAGAATCTTACATCTACTTGCCAATGCATTATGTATACATTTCCTATCTGGATGTTGCAGATAGATATACACGAGTAATTCTCTTATTCATAATTCCCTCTAACAAAATATCAGTATATTACCGAAAAAAGCTAACTTCTCTCATGAAGCTACTCTGTCCGTCCAATATAAATAAGTTTCTTCTTCTTCTTCTTCTTCTTCTTCTTCTTCTTCTTCTTCTTCTTCTTCTTCTTCTTTTTAAGAGATCCCAATGTGTGGAGGTGTCCCCTGTCTGAATTTCTACGTACCTGAAGGTTTCCTATAATTGATGAAGCGCGGATGTTCCTTGAAATTGCTTTGGACTGTTAGATTTAAATATGGAAAGAATTGATATCCCATTTAAAGAAAATATTTTGGTGAGGGAAATGACGTCACTTTTCTAATGATGTTTCTAATGACTTTGCCTTGGGGTTTCTGTAAGGACAAGCGAATAGTGTTATGTTTTAGGGGCAAAATGTAATATCGCACTATTATTTTTGCTAAGGAAGCTGTCGAAAAGGAAAACGACTGAACTCTGTATGTTGTCGTAAAGGAAATAGATAGGCGACGTTTTGTCAGATGAGCTGTGTGAAATTCAGATGTCTGTCGGGAAAGGAATGAGTGTCTCCCGTGTGTCTTGAACGAAGCAAATGAGCATCCTTCACGTCTTTGGAAAAGTTAATGAGAATACTTCTAGACTTCCTGTGTGAATAAGTTATTATCCTTTTCGTTTTCTTTGGGGTAGTAATTACCGAGCTTCTAGGTTATTTAGGAAAATGGGTAAATTTAGTTAGACAAATTTTTTTTATTATGACCATTTTTAGATTCGCTGAAAAATTTGACAGAAATCCTTCGGGAAATTAACCTCATCACTTGAATTGTGTTTTGTTTATTAGCGTTTATAACTGAGATTTGTTATTGAAATAAGTAACTAACTATTTGAGTCTTTTTTAAGGAATCGGTGATCATTCTTCAGTTGTCATGATGTAGGGGAATAGCTGCTCTTGACGAGCTCTTAGGAAATTTGCTGCCATCCTTCAAATTTCCTCGAGGAAATGAATAGTCTTCCTTCAAACGCTTTTGGAAACTTAGGGGGCATCCGTTATGTTTCTTTACGGAAAGGAATGGCTATCATTCAGTCTCTCTTTATGGCAAGTGATATCCATTCCTTACAGTGCTCTGAGGAAGTCGGTGACTAGCCAGAACATTTGCGGGGAGTGGCATAACCATCCTTCAAAAGTTTCTTTCAATCACTCCATTAGACTTCTCTTCCTCGGGCTTTATTTTGCTCCCGTGCATCAGACGCCTAATGTCTGTATCAAATTTTGGATCTCTCTCTCTCTCTCTCTCTCTCTCTCTCTCTCTCTCTCTCTCTCTCTCTCTCCTGATTGCCCATTCAACTGCTCGTTGAGATGTTTGATTGCCTTCTTCCTTCACATATTCCTTTAATACTTTCAGTATTTGGGGAGAATGATGTCTTATTTGATTGCTTTTCGGGACATGACTTTTGAATCATCGAAGTGAGAGCAATGTATTAATTGAGGGTCATATGGTCATAATCGTTCTTAAGAGCTTAAGATTTATTTGGAGTTATCTTGCAGATTACGATTTTAGAACTACGTAGAATATCGCTATTATAATAATTTGGTCCGTTTCATTACTACTTTTGGTAAATGACATTTGTCTCTAAATAGGAGGTAAACGACCATCACCTCTCTCTCTCACTCTCTCACTCTCTCACTGTGCGCCTAGCCTCACTATTTCAGTCGTCACTGGTCAGCCAGTGCATATATTAAAAAAAAAAGTTAGACAAGTTCTTGTATTTTCTGTTGGATGAGCCTAGGTGCCGTGGCACAGGATTCCAGTTACACCAATACAAAGCCTCCTGTAACCAATTCCAAAATGAGACCTGACTTCTTCGCTTTCAAAAATTATTCAGTAATTATTGCAAATAATATCGGATTCCGCATACGAGGCGGCCTCGGCGAAGTGACGTCTCTATCTGGAGAAAGAAATAATCTCTCTCTCTCTCTCTCTCTCCTCTCTCTCTCTCTCTCTCTCTCTCTCTCTCTCAGCTCAAGTAAATCACGAAACCTTAAGATGAAATCTCCCAACACCGCCCAGTCAATTTGACCGAATCGTCGTGCAGGAAAGGCCCTTGAAAATGTTACTGCGAGTGATTTATAGAATCTGATCCTTTGAAGATTCCCTCTCAGTCAAATGATGACATGAAGGTATTGGTTATGAGTCTCGTCCAACCGAGAATTTCGACATGAGTGGGAAATGAAGGTACTTTATTAAGAGAAATATTGATATATATACTCCGAATTGTTTTTGCAAAATAAACCCCAAGAAGGATTCAATGGCACTATGCATTCGAACACGAGAAATGAAGGCTTTTTCGGGTAATAGATGAAAGAATTAAAATTGTCCTCACTTGTTCCTCGATCCTCTGGCTAGGAAGGTAAAGAACGTGGGTTGTGTGTGTGTATGTTTGTTTTTTTCTTAGAAACTTGAATTGTGCGTGTGCGTGTGTTTGTGCTTTCTCAAGAATTTCAAATTTATGATTTCTTAATAACCATATTTTTGTGTTCCCAGAAATCCCATTTTTATGCGTTCGGGAAAATCGAGGCTGACGTGTTTTCACGACCTGCAGTTTTTGTCTTCATTGATTGCATTGATCTTTCTCTCCTTGGGGAACCACATTAGTATTACTGCCTACCTAAAGTGAGAAACCACAGTTGTTCCAATATTTTCCTTTCTTATTTCGCTCTGCCATTTTTCCCCCAACTCAATTTCCATTATCAAAGGTATAAAGAAATGCTGGATAAAACGTAATGGATTTAAACAGTTCGCCGTAATTGCTATTCCAAGTTTGTCAGTCTCTTCCTAATAGCAAGAATGGTTTCCCGTTCTTTAGGCATCTTGCATATCCTTCTCTTCTGTATAAAATTGCGTACTCAAAATTTCGTGTATTTGGACGTGAAGCTGCAATATCATCAATCTGATCCTGTCTTTAAATGTTCACAAGAGTACGTTACGTTCGCTGTCAAAATGTGTAGCGTTTTGAGGTAAAATATATTATTTTATCATCAACCAAACATAACCTAACATATTCAGGCCTAATCTAACCTAAGTAACCTAACCTGATTTTTTTTTTTTCATAAAGAGTTGTGAAATATACTTATTTTACTCTGTCTTTTATGTCTTTGATGTTCTTGTCTAATCCAGCTCAAGCTTCACCATGACAACCTTGTGAGTTTTGTATGTTGAGACAGAGGAAGAGCTTAAACTAGACCACTGATGATGCCCCGTCAGAATCCGATTCATTGTGAACAGGTAATTAATTTCTGGTTAGTGATGTTTATTGATTTTCTTACTTTTGCTCTCCAGTGCACGTTATGATTGAATTCTTCTTAGATTTCAATTTTAGCTAAGCTCCACGTAAATATAAAAATTTAAAAAAAAAATCTCTCAGAGTCCACATGTTCAGTTTTAAGCAATTAGAGTTTCCCCTCGTCTCCTTTAGCTCTGAAGCTGCAAAATAAAAGTTGAGCGAGTTTGTCTCGGTTCCATCTTTTTAAATACCAAACATATCATCTCCAGGAAGCGAGTCAGCCTAATTAAAATCCAACTTCTTCCCAAAATGTTAATGACTAAGCTTTCAGTCTCGGTTTATCACTAACCCTTTTTTTCTGTGATTTATCTCTTTTTATTACTCTTTTGTTTTTGCAGAGGGGGTGTCTTCAGGGAGATGAACTATATATATATATATATATATATATATATATATATATATATTATATATATATATATATACGTATTATTTTTTATTTATATATGTATGTATGTATGTATGTATATGTGCGTGTCTGTAAAAGATTTAACTTTACATCAACCATAATTGTATGTTATTCAATTACAGTATTTCAAAAACATTTGATGCTTTTCAGGACTTTCTGTTTGCAGTCCCTACGCATCGAATGTACAGTTTTCCTTATTTAAAGTATAATTTTTCCGCATCCCTTTAACTAAAACCATAGCTAAATTTGTTATGTACTCTTCTAGCAAGGAAAACTTTCAAGAACTGACTTATCAGTTAGGAAAATGTCACATCGGTATGCTCAGTTACATTGATGGTACGCTCAAAATTGAAGAAGGAAATTAAACTTCAAAGTTCGACCGGGTGAATTCATGAGTGCTATTACGTGATCTGACCTATTGTAAAAGGTCTGAACTTGTACAGACTGAAATACTTCCTTTTTAGGCAAAATTACTTAAACCCAGGGCCGTTGATCATATTCGTTCTGTCAAAATAGCAAAATTACATAAACCCAGCGCCGTTGATCATATTCGTTCTGTCAAAATTGATTTTAAATTGAAGTGACACATCTCGTTACACGTATCCGTATACGACAGAAAAGAATGGAAAAATTGACATTCACTTGCGAGATATTCTTGAAAGCGATTAGAATGTTTTTAGAATACGTGGCAATACGTAGGTGTAGTAATATCATGCAGTATTCTGTATTTGGTACCAATACCTTCTGCGTAAACATGAGAATATTGGCATCAAGATTTGTGCAAGTGCAGGTATTCTTCCTCAACGGCAAATTTATGAGAGGCTAATCAGGGGGAGTTGACTCCAGATCTGCTCCTTCGTCCTGTGTTTTGTTTAGAGCTTTGCCCGAAGAAGAATCTCTTGAATTATGGGAATGATCAGATTTTATGGAGGACTTACATACATACCACTGGGTTTTCTTGGGTTCACTTCTGTTATTTCGTGGCGTCCTTATCCAGTTTCTTATCCAGTTTCCTTTTCTCTTGCCATCCAAATTATGCCTCCTTCTCGTTATCCCTGAAAGTATCCAAGATTATGATGTAAATGTTATGACTTGATTTTTTGCTTCAAAGTAAAATACATTCATTATGGTATACGCAGGATATATTCAGATATATAATCACAAATTATGATTATTATTAACGTGAACATCTCAGTTTCTTAGTATTATCGGCAATACTTATAAAATCGTACCTCGAATAATCCCGATGAGTCTTTAAAATGTTTATTTGCAAATTAACATGAAATTATGGAAACGATATACCGTTCTTAGCTGTCTCCAAAGCGTCTCGGGCCATAATTCATAGGCTCCCTATGTAATTTGGGAGCAGGTTTTCGACTACATTGGTTGTGACATATGAACCTAAAGACATTACGGATTGGCTCGATCTCCGATAGTATAGATCTGCCTGAAGTCGCCAGCTATTGTAACTGGATCCAGAGAATTTCTTATAAGATTGAATGATGCAATTGAACTTGGAGGAGGAGGAGGAGGAGGAGAGAGAGAGAGAGAGAGAGAGAGAGAGAGAGAGAGAGAGAGAGAGAGAGTTTGCATTAGAGCCATAATTTCTTCTTCCGCCTTTTCGGAGTGAAATAACTGTCGGTCTGGCGTTTGATTTATGTCTTCACATTATTACATTGCGTGTGAATGTTTTCGTTACGTATTTCCTTTCCGTTTTACAACGGAATGAGTGTGATCGAACCTAGGGAATATTTTGTACTTTCTTATGGCACTGTAATTTTGTTTTAAAGTCTGATGCAAACGACGCAGTAGACACTTTGTTATAAAAGTTCACAGGTTTGTTAGCTGCTGACAAACATAAGCTCACTCTAATTAGCTAAATCAACAATCATGAAGCAGCTTCTTACTTTGAGAGAGAGAGAGAGACAGAGAGAGAGAGAGAGAGAGAGAGAGAGAGAGAGAGAGACAGACAGACAGAGAGACAGAGAGAGACAGAGAGAAGAGAGGGTGGGTGGTTGCGTTGCCAGGCACAGACTATCAGACCCTGCTCTTGAAGATCCTTGTATTTCGCACCAGTGCTCTTTGTATCCCAACTATCTAGTTCTCGAAGTCAAAAGGTCACAATTTGTACGTGAAAAGATCATGACTTATCCAAGTTTATTTTCCAAGACAAAAGTTGAAAAACTACGGGTATTTTGTTCTGCAGAAGTTTCTTTTAAACTGCAATATTTAGCATCCAGGAGCCACATCGTGCTACTTGGAGGCTTTTGGTTCATAATCTTGTCTTTATTTGTTATTTGGTGGTTTACGCGCAAAAAGCCTTTATTCTTAAGTGTGATTTGCCAATTTGAGTTTTATGTTTATCTAAAAAAAAAAGCAATGTTGCTTCCCTGACGAATACTTCATCAGTAGGCATCATTTTAGAAGTGTTGTTGCCTTTCATTGTCAATGATTCTGACATTTTGTTTTTCCTCTTGAATTCTGGCTTCATTTATTCTTTATTAATTTCTCGGCTGTTTGAAACGTCATCTCTTTCTTCTTCCTCTTCTTCTTCTTCTTAATATTGTTTACTTTATGCCACGTTTCAAAGACTCATTTCCTCCCGGTGTACTTGAGATTTTAAGATTTGTCCATATGATAGCATTAAGTCGTGCCTTAGGTGTGTGGTATTTTTCATAATAATAGATTTTTATGAGCCACGTTGTAACTGATAGAACCGTAGCCTATTATCTCACCTTGATATTAAACCCACATCTGGAGTAAAGCGCGTAAAGGTTGTATTTCATTTTGGGTGCGTTGTCAAGTCCTCGCTTCATTCACTCCTGAAGGAGTTTTGACCTCTTCGGGAATGCTTGTTGATCATTAATCTCTCTCTCTCTCTCTCTCTCTCTCTCTCTCTCTCTCTCTCTCTCTCTCTCTCTCTCTCTCTCACGTCGTTTAAAATTCAGCTGATAAAGGAGAAAAATCACCCTTTGTCAGTGGCCACCAATGATACAATGCCAGCAGCACCTAATCAATCAATCAAGCTTTGTGAATGGATGAATGGAAATAAAATTGATGAATCTTAGGACAAAGGCCTTACGCCTCGTCTTGGGAAGGCATTGAACTCGGCAACGAAAATGAAAAAAATAAGTAATATTACTTAAAAATAGAAAGTTTGGGCTCGAGATTCAAGTCAAGCAGTTTCATGCTTGCAGTCGTACCTTATACGCAAATTCACAAACCAACTTCAGACTTGTTATCTATATCATTCCGGAAGGAAACTAGAAAATAGAGATATATGGTATGAAAAATAAAGTGGATCTTGACCCTGCAGTACTTGGCAACTTCGTCTAACTTTATTTTCTCCATTTCTCGGTGACCTTTCAAACCCATTGTGAAGAATGAGGCATCCGGTATGACAATTAAGAGTCATTGTTGTGGGTTAATTTGAATTTTTTGTAAGCAAGTAATTTTTAACACCTTAGTTAGAGATGATGTCTACCGCTTCTCTTTTAGGTATACAACTTTATGGTATTCTTACAGAATACCTTAATGTTTGATATTTAATTATAGTATATTGCAGCAGTACTTAAAAAAACATGTATTTATATTTGTATACATCATAGTATATATTATATATATATATATATATATATTATATCTATATATATATATATATATATATGTATGTATATATATATATATATATATACAATTGAAGATATAATTTATTTCATTATCCTTCTTCGACTCCGTAACGTGGTCTGGTAGATTTATTCTATAACTGGTGGCAGCTTGCCAGAAATATGTGCTCTGCCCAACGGTTGCAAAGGAAAAAAAAATGAGTTGCCTGGCTAAAAATGGTTGTTTTTAATCGTCCTCACAGATCCTAATTCATGCAAAAGAGTTCCTAAGGGAACTCTTTATACCCGGATATCAAGACAAGCGTCGAGCGATTAATAGTAAGTGATTGACTGGCGAAGAAGTGGCCTCTGCCCAACCGTTATCCGATTATATGCTATTAAGATGGTTAATGTCAGTTTGCATGACCTTGGGTATTCATAATGAAAATAGCGCAGAATTTTATTTTTATCATACGAGCATTTATGTTCTCTGAACTCTGAAACTGCTCTAGGTACTTTATTGATCTGTATGACTACTTCATATCATTGTACGTACGAAATACTGATTGAAAAGAATTTTAAGCTATTGAAATGAATTGTTTACTTCGTTTGTATGGCGTAAGAAGAAATGAGATATATCGAAATGGTAAAAAAGTTAGTGTAGGTGAAAGAGTGGATTAGTGCTTTAAGAGGTGGGGGAGGGAGAGACCAGAAAAGTGCAAAATTTGTGAGGTTGTTATTGAAAAGTAGGGGCCTTCATATCCCTGAAGATGATGAGCCCACTTTTAGGTGTGTGCCGAGGCAAATGACGTGGAAGTTTTCTGCGCAAGGCGTTCATCCACGATTATCATCTTAATTATGATTTTATCTGTGACCGGTTTTTTTTTTACGCCAACTCATATCAGTAGAAATGGCTTGATGTTTGAGAGAGAGAGAGAGAGAGAGAGAGAGAGAGAGAGAGAGAGAGAGAAATACCTTCTTCCTTAATGTTTCACTCATGGTGCATTGCCTGCTTGTAGAGCAGTGACTTTAGTTCTTGCCTTTCGTACCACCGAGGTTATATGCTTACCGATGGCATTTCACGAGACATTTACTCTGCATTTGGGAGAAACAACTTGTATAGCACCAGCTGTTGGTACGGATACATAAGTTGCGTTTATGCGGCATTGAATGTAATTGTAGGAGTTATTGTTATCTTAGAAGTGACATCACATGGTGAAACTTGCTCGTGAGCTTTTCTTGTTTGCATGATGATGTTTCTGTTAAACATTTCTCTGAAAAGACACTGCTGTTATAAGCACCATGGCAGAGTTCATTTTAATTTATTTTCTTTTCCTGTCAAGATTTGTTCCAGGTGCAGCAGATAAAAGAAATAGCCGTATCCAGCACTTTTTCATTTAAGGAATCGGTAGTACCGCGTAGTATATCTTTTATTTCAAGTTGCATACAAGAACTGAATCCCTCACAAACTTACTCCTAATGCCATAAACATCAAGGAAGACTTCTTGACATTAGAATTCAGCGATCAAACTTATCCTCCCTAGTATTTTTTTTCTTTTATTCAACGATGCTGAGTGTTTCTCAACGTGAGGAAAATGTATTTAGGAATTACGTAAAGATTTTGCCAATTTATTAAAGTGTTTCCAAAACAGAAAGCAGCTGAAAACTAGCAGCTCTCAATAGCAGACTTTACTTGGTATAACGTTAAAAGCAGCATTTGTAAGAAAGGGATTCGTTATATCATGGTTTCTATTTACTTTTGATTAAAAAAAATTGTAGAAAACTATTTTTTTTAACAGAAACTCGTTATTATTTAAGACTTCGTCTTTTGTCAGCATAAAGATTACCTCGAGGATTTCATATCGTGCCAGTAATACATTTCACCCAATTAAATCTTGCGTTTAGGCATCAGGTGACTTTCATCACAGACTGTAACTTTGATTTCAATCAGCCTTTTTATTTTATTGCAATAATATTGCGCCAGTGGTTCTTTTTGAGTTTTTTTCCGAAGAACACGTATTTGATTGTTCATCAAAGCCTTGTGGTTTCAGAAAATGTTTTTCCACTGAGTATTGCAGTTTCGTTTCGTCAACTTGTATTACAATAATAATGGTAGTCTTTTTTTTTAGTTATTTTTTATTGTATCATACGGTTCCGATAGAAGCAGTTACCTAATAACTGGTCGGTTTGAAGACTTGATTAGATTTACTGTCAGCTTCGGGATTCTCATTCCCTTGTACAGAAAAACGGTTTCTACCTAATTGAATAAAACTTCATAGCACCGTGACTTAACCACTCAGAATTAATTACCATCATTTTGCTTATGCCATTTGAAGTCACGCACAGTTACATTCTTATTAGAGCAAATGACTTTCAGTAATTATGTGTTGCTTAATTTATATCCCTATTTCCATGAGGACGCTTCCAGTCAGAACGCGCCATACCAGTTATTGAAAAGACAATGTGCAGAATTCTGAACAAACACGGACTAGTGGTTTCCGCTGTTTTTATAGTCTTATACACACAAGACCTTTACTTATCTTCTTTCCTCTTGCAGAAACTAACTTGAATTTTTTACTGCCAATGATATGTAAATGTCTCTCTTTTATTACTGGAAATTGTAGGCGTTCTTCCCCTATCGAAAACAAGCTCGGATAACGAGGAGTTTGTCAGCTTCTATACGAGCAATCTAAGTGAATCAGGATGCTGAAATAGATCATAAACCCAAGTCCCGAGGAGTGATCTCCATCTCTACGGAAATATAATTATGCTCTAAAAAGAACCTTATGCTCTAAAAAGAACACTCTTTTCATTGACGCTTACTTGCTATCATTTTCCGGTGTTAGAAAAGAGATTATGAGATCGTGATTGTGAAATTTATTTAGAATTTGATTTTTTTTTTAATTCAGGGAGATGAATAAGCAATATTAAATGATGCATGTGTAAAAACTTATAAACGCTTGGGTACACTTTCTTAAAACTGTAAATAAATAAGTATGGTCATTTTATATATGGAAATATTTACGTCTAGTCTCTCACATGTTTATCGCCAGTAAAGAAAGGAAAAGTAAATAAAAAAGGACAGTCTGACTGCGGCGCCCTTATCTTAACGCTTTCAGTTCCGTTAGATTCCGGCCCATAAATAAGGACTGGCCCTTTAAACCTTGGACCAGATGATGCCCTTCGGTTCCAATACAAAGAGGATTTGCTGGGTGTTTTATCTTAAACTCAAATCGCCAGCTGTGACTGGCATTCTTCTCCAGACTTTTTGTTGTCGCAATTTGGAAGTTGTTAAAATGGGTTACTTTGTAAGAGAAAGGAAACTTTCGACCAAAAATCCAGCGTTTATATTTGTGGCTGTTTCTTTGAGTTTAATGACAATTCATAATGAGTGAAACAACTCAGAAGATGATCCTGTCTCTTCATGGTCAATTCTGGCGGCGTGTAGATTCTGTAAGTAAGAGTAATTCCAATTAATCAAGAGAAGTCAGTATGCAATTGATTTCATGAATACAATATAATCTCTGAAGTTTCAAGGGAGCGTGTATATATATATATATATATATATATATATATATATATATATATATATATATATATATATATTACACGTCTGTTCAGATCTTAAATGACAAATCTCTCCATTATTTGCACTTCGTGTAAGTTTACTACTTCCATGGCGTAAATATTTCACCGTTGCTTTAGTAAGCCGAGGAGATAAAATATTAACCTTAATCGCGTATATTCTTCTTTCCTCTTGTTTTACATGTATGTTGTCCCCTCGTTTGTTAAGTATATTCGCATTAGCGTTTTATACAGTAGTCGTCAACTTTATGTGGAACAAAAAAAAAATTGCTGGGATTGACAATGATAAGACTGATTGCATCATTCACTTACGTCCACCGATCCCCCCAAGTTCAGCCACTCCCTTTAGCCTTAGCTATATGACTTTTGACGTATTTTGTCAATGTCTGATGTCGTTTAAAGATTCTTCAGTGAAGAGTTCAGCAGAATAATTTATGTGAAAAAAAAACATGATTCGATTGGATTTTAGTATAAGTCTCAAGTTATTTTATTAAGTGACTGCTACTTCAACTGTGCACTCTACTCCATTGGGTTTCGTGCCTCACTTAAACAGCCTTGCGTGCTGCTGAAGGTCATATAGAAAAGGGACGTTAACCATGCTGCCCAACCTCCTCTTCATATCGGGGCTTGAGACCGACATTAGAGCTTAAACCCTCATCACCGAGTTGTGTAAGCTGTTGAGTCCAGCCTACTGTGAAACGTTATTCATTCTCACACGATCATTCAACTTTTCTCAGCAATCTGTAAGAGCATCACATACATTTCAGACATTTCAAATATAGGTTTTGCATTTTCATTGTGAGAACCAAGCCGCTTTGTATCCACGGTGCGTGTGGAAAAGGAATATTAACGCCACGGGGGTCTTTTTAATGCCTTAACTTGCTAAGGGTGAATACGCAAAAAAAAAAAAAAAAAAAAAAAAATGCTGCTTGCGATGAATGTCATGACTAAGCGGTTATTCCCTCCAATGAAATGTCCGAGAAATCTGTATGGTTATCGTCGTTTTAATCCGGAACTATATCAAAGATTTCGTCTTTTTAATCCGGAATCTTAACTATAGCAAAGATTTCGTCTTTTTAATCCGGAATCTTAACTATAGCAAAGATTTTGTCTTTTTAATCCGGAATCTTAACCATAGCATTTCGTCATGAAAAATGGCAAAGTTTTTTTTCTTTGACTTTCTTCCGGGTTTGAGGACCAGTGGATCCTGCGACTGACGTCTCTTCAATATATATTAAATTAAAAACTTGAACGGCCTTCTTTTCGTTAGCCTTTTATTCTCAAGGTCGTCACTGGTATCTTTTTTTTTTTTTCCGTGCGTAGGAAAAATAGTCTTTAGATTGTTAATTCTTCAGCATGAAATCTTTTTTTCTTTAAGTCCTAATTGCTTAGTATCCAAAACTCAGTTTGCTTTCGGGTCTCAATGTGTCCTTTGTCACTTGCTTGGAATTTTGCAAAAGCAGGCGAGTGACCCTTGCACACGTTTTGTTTTTATCTGAATAGGTTCGTTCGGCATACTTTTGTAAGCTAAATGGATACTTAGCATTATACTTAAGGTTCTAACAAATTATTCGATGTTGCTCTCGACAGATTTTTAAAATACATATTTCTGCACCAGCCGCATGAGTTTCAATTGTCCTCATATGTTTCGAGGAGTTTGTGAATTCGAGAGCATTTTGTTTTAGAGTGGCTCCCCTACTTTTTATTATCTGTTCCTGAAACGGGAATTTTGCTGTTTTTGGAGAGATTGATTTTTTAAGATGTGCGTTATACGTTCTTTTAAAATGTAGATTTGTCGTGTTGCAGAAAGGCAAGGTTAATGGCTGCGTGTCACGACGTACCTGAAGTTTTTCAGTTTAAATCGTGTTTGGTTTTGTATATTATATATATGCGTATGTGTGTGTGTGTGTGTGTGTGTGTGTGTGTGTAACGTATGCATTGAGTGTTTCTGTTGAGTTGTGCATTTCCTAAATTATGTGTTTATACGTCTATATTTAGGTGGAGTATGTTGAAAATTATAATGCTGGGATTTAAATTAGGTTTTGAAATTGAATTAGTACCATATAATTGTAATAACAACTTTTTAGAGTTAAAAACTTTGTAATATTAGTTTGTCAGTTTATAAAATGTAGTATTTCGAAGTTTTATATATATATCTATATATATATATATATATATATATTATATATATATAGATATAATATATATATAATCCCCTAGTAGATCGATTTACTGCAGTCGAGTAGTAAGAAACTCCGCCACTGATTTTCCCCTTTTCCAACATTTATCGGGATCCATTGCTAGTTTTTATG
The DNA here is from genome assembly GCF_015104395.2 of Macrobrachium nipponense. NCBI lineage: Eukaryota > Metazoa > Arthropoda > Malacostraca > Decapoda > Palaemonidae > Macrobrachium > Macrobrachium nipponense. The sequence goes on along the minus strand of NC_061093.1, from coordinate 44,257,584 downwards.
CAGTGAATATTAGGATGGAAAAACTATTTTATGAGCTATCGTAAAGCAATCTGTACCGTGAAATATCTCCCAATTAAAAGCATATTGTCATATTATACCCACCCTTGAAAGTGGCACATAGCGCATCGTTGTAGAAAGCTTCGACAGATGCATTCTGCTTGGAACATGTAAATTGAAGAGCTAAGACTAAGGACATTGTGAACGAGAAATAGTATTCATTCAGGTTAGGAGGAAAGTAGATATGTTCCAAACACTCCTGCTCGCTCATGTATTATGTATGAAACCAGAGCTATTCGTGACAATATTTGTTGCATCAGATGCAAGAGATACACGTGATTACCACCAGAATTTTGGGGGAACCAAGGGGTTGGGGTTGGGGGGCCGTTGTTATTCGAGAGAAAAGTTTTCATTTTGGAAGAAATTGTTGAAAGAAGTCCCTCAGCAAAGCAGCAGAGAGGAATATTGTTTCTGTTGCGGACGGAATCTCATTCCCTATTGGTGGCCAGAGTAAGATTAACGACGACTTCGTAAGATTCGTGAGAGACGAAACCGACAATTCTTATGTAGCTCATTCAGATGAGCCTGGGAAAAGGCAAATGAACTTGAATATAGCATTTAGTCGCCTGGTGCTCTTACTAAAATAAAATTAAAGATTAAATGAGGAATTTGTATAAGCAGTATTTTCAACTCGAATTAAATGTTTATTATGTAGTAGATATCTGATATATTTAAAAGGCAAAGAAACAAGCAAATGAACAGACATTTTCGGCAATATACTAATGGTCAGAAGTATACTAAGATTATACTACTAATGGCCAGAAGGATAGTATAGACAATATACTCTTGTTCACAAGGATAGTAAGATTAGACAATATACTAATGGTCAGAACTGTACTGTCAGAACTGTACTGAGATTAGACAATATACTAAAGATTTGATATCCGCATTAAAAGTGAAAGGCGCCGTGCAATAAAACATCGTTGCAATAAAACATCGTTGCAACGCCAGTGTTTTCTGATAATCAATCAATCAGTTGGCAGGAGGCACCAGCAGCGGCAAGAAGTTTCTCGTGGTAGGGCCTTGAAAGAGACGTTGACGAATACCGCTGACATTGGGAGGAGAAAAGACATTCTTCGGTGCACCCAGGAGAAAAGATCAAATAAGACAAAGGATTTAGAGAAGTTCTTTTACTCATATTTTACTGATATTGTTTCTCCCATCAAAGGATGTTTGGTTTGTATGTTGAATGGACGGTGCTGCTGCTGTTATTGTTAGGAAGTTTTCTAAATAGTGATAATTGTTCGACGTTATTGCGAGTTTACCGGGATGTTAATTCGGTACCTAATTAAAATTCGTTAATGCAGTTTTTTGAGCAAAGGAGGGTCCTCGTTGGGCGAGTTGGTTACGTGCTCGACTACCGATCTCAGGGTCCAGGTTCGATTCACCACTCTGCCAACAAGGAATCAGAAGAATTTATTTTTGGTGATAGAAATTCATTTATTGATGTGGTTCGGATCCCACAATAAGCTGCAGGCCCTGATGGTAACTAACCACTTGGTTCCTAGCCACGTAAAAAATATGTGATCCTTCGGGCCAGCCCTAAGGGAGCTGTTCATCAGCTCAGTGGTCTGGTTAAACTTAAGATATACTTCTGGGCAAGATGGAGTTATTGATTTGAAATAGTTTGGGATATTCGTGTTCACGTGACTTCTGAACCTCATATTTATAAACTGTAACAGACAGCACCAAACTGCTGAGGTTTGTTGCAAGCCCCAGTGATGATGAGTGTTATGGAAATCAGGGAAATCAGCATTACAGTCAACCGTTCTTTTTTGACCCAGTATTGGTCCCGACACAAATGTACTGCCTCTATTGCCGTACATCAACTTTCGCTAGTAAATTACGACGGTATGCGAATATTTTGAATGATTAAACTTTCCAAATAAGACTGAGAACGAATGATCGTGTTTGTTCCATAGATATCATCATAGAAATCCTCTTTGAAGAGGATGACGCAGGCGTAGAGATAATCCGTTAATGCTCGTAGTGATATAGAGTAGTTACAACGTGCGCTATTAACCTCCCTGATCATTTCAGCTGACGAGTTTGAGTCAGGTGCAGTTTTGAGTTATTTACCATTCGGCATTTGTATAAAGCATATATATTTATGTGTGTATACATGTAAATGTATGTATAATATCTTTATACATATAGTGTGCATGTAGGTATATTACGTATATATATGTGTGTGTGAATATATATATACACATACATATATACATTCTCGGATATATAAATACATATAAACACCTGGGAAGTCAAAAATTAAAACTGACATAAAAATCTCAGTTATTTTGCATTTGCGTCGCATACTATATCGGTACCAGCATTATGTTCATTGCTAGGTCAAGTTCAGAGTTTCTTAGTGTTTATAAATGTAAGTGGTAGGTTAGATAAAAAGTAAGAATTATACTTTTCCTTGACCCTGTTCTACAAACAATTCCAAGTAATAAGAAAGCTCTTTCTTTCTTGAATAATTTATTAAGTTTTTCCATGCATACAGTATACCAGTATCGATGGAAATGACGGTAATGTGCGTAACTACGTCATGGGTGGTAAAATCAATGCACTATATTTCTTAGGAAGCGCAGTTTACGAAGGTGTTCTTAGAAGTATAAAATTTTGTGGTGCAAATAAAATAGAAAGCAAATTAGCCATCTATTACCCGGAAATAGTAGCTCATATTTATCAGGGCTGTTCAATTTTAAGCGATACTCTTGTCCCCCTCTACCAAAGTATTTAAAATGTTCGAATTTCCTTTTGTATTTCTTTATTTATAATCGTTTGAAGCGTAAAGCAAGGCTACCCCGGGTTTCTTCAACTACAACCGAATCCCTGGTGACAGCGACAGCTGTGCTTGATGAAGTATGCCCTTGTCATTATCTGCTTGAGATGGTTTGGCTTTGGATTTTATTTTACTGAAATCTATTCTTGTCTTACATATTTCAGTATTTTAGTCGTATAACTTCCCTGGGGAAGACATGGTCTCTCTTCAGTTTGTGTAAGTGTGTGTACGGTATATATACATATATACATAGTACGGACATTATATATATATATATATATATATGTGTGTGTGTGTGTGTGTGTGTGTGTGTGTGTGCGTGTGCGCGTGCGTGTGCGTGTTTTCCTTACGAAAAGTCTTCAAGAAACAAATGCTCCTAATCCCAAGACCTTTTCCCATAATGAAGAGGGAAGAACACTAAGTTCACGTATAATCACTTAATCTTCATCAAGGACCCTAACTAGCTCCTCGCTAATGAGTTCTTCCTTGGCCGTTAGGACGGTTGTTGCAATTGTCAGTTGATACTATCGACTCGGGGCGTGGGCGCCTAGGCCGGCTCTCATTGGTGACGTGCTACAAATGGCAGTTTTGGGTGGCCATTTGTTCTAACGATATCATCGCCAATTGCTTCTTCTGTCGCTGTTGGTCTTGTTGATGTGACGAGGAGTTCGATATTGGACCGATGTTGAGTAGATAGTAGTCTTTGTTGTTTATTCAGGGGTCGCTGGTGGATATACAGCGGCTGTTATTGCTTATAATTTGATCGCTGTGGGGGATGTTGGAGAAGGTTTCTCGGCAACAGTTCTGCAGTTCGGATAAATGATTTTGTTTATAAAAAATATATTTACATCATTGCAGTTTTTTATTTGCATTATTGCACTTTTGTAAGGATAATAGATAAATTATTACCCTGCTAGGCTTTATAGTTGTTGTATCGGATACATTTTCATTTGTAATTGGTTTTGTTATTACACGGTTGGGTGACAGATAAACTTTATTTTTTTTTTCTAATTATAACTTGAATCCAGGTGTATTGAACAGCATTCATTTTCCATAGAAAGGAACCAGGATTCGGTGTTTGTGAGCGACCCTTGATTATTAATTTTGGTATTGTTCTTTTACATTCTGTGTAGTATTAATGTCCCATTATTATATACCTCAATGCAGTCGTTGTATAACGGCTCAAGAAGCTTAAACAATATCGCTTGTTTCCGGTTTCTGCCTCAAGGTTTTCCCTTTCCTTTCTTATTTTTGCCTTCTCAGGATAAGGGCAAGTTACTGATTTTATTAGCTTTTGCGCGAATATAGATAATTTGCGGAAGAAGAGTTTGTTGCATCTCCATAAAATATGGCATTTGGCTTTATTGTTGCATATCCATCTAGCTTGTGTGAGGGAGGTACAGCTGAATGATATATCTAGAGATCAACACTATTTTGCAGGGAACCGAATGAAATATCATTTATTACATGAAATTTAGGTTTTGCTTATAAATGCATTCATGTTTTGTGAACACTGGCTACAATATATTACAAAGAACTACAACTTCGGTACACATGAATAATTGTGGTTTCTTATGAATAAAGAAACGTAATAACGTACGCATAGTTTACTGCGAGGTTTATGCTACCGTAGAGACCATTCAATCTCCCTGAAACTGCACCCTTGCTGTTGTTACAGTCATGATCCTTTTAGTAATTTTCAGTCTTTTCTTTGCACATTAGTTGTGGTGCTTTGCTGTGTGTTCGATAGCACAGTATAGAAAACAATCCGTGGATTTTCAAAGAAATAAGTACGAAAATGCAGTCCATAAGCTCCAACAGTCATGCCATACATCAGTAGCTGACTCGTTCTTAGGATGAAGTATTTATTGTTTTGAAAATTTTTTTTATCATTCAATTCTACACACGTGAAGACTTGGTCATGGAAGCTGGCGGTGGTAGGTGAGGTCATCATAGGTCCCAATCGGTGTTGAATATTAGGGCCTGATTGAATTGACCAAATCCGTTCGAAACCTCATTGCCTGTAACTTTTGGTTTAAAATGATATCCGTCTCTTTTTTTTTTTATATCAATCGTTTGAAGAAGAGCAACGATGTCCGCTGTACATTTTATAGCTTCCTTTTTTTCCGCAATGCAACGGCAATACAGTCAGGCTCTCGTAAAAGTAGTTCATAAGTATAAGAGAAAATGCCATCCTCTGGCTGGCATATAATTACCTACTCTGTAGCAAATAGTATTTGAACTGATTTTATTTTTATGATCCTTGGGTGATATCCATTTTTTACATTTTTACTTCCTATCTGCACCTCGAATATTTTTAAATTTCAGCTTGAATGACCGAAACAGATACGAGAATTTTACTTTAAAAATAAAAAAGATCAAGAACAACGTATTCTCCTTTCCTTATATTGTACAGGATGTTAAGTTGAATGTGATACGTCTCCTATTCGTGTTTATTTTTACTGCAAGGCAATTGCTTCTTCATGAAAGCTTTATTGATTAAATCGCTGTTCCGGACAGTCATGGCACACACGTGAAATGCAGACTGACAGGTTTCAAATCACTGATAACAGATTCATGCGCATGCGCGGGTAGAAAAAATTTGATAAATCTGGTAAAAGGTTTTAGGGTCGACTTGAATATCCTTCCGAATAGAAGGTAATCTAAGGTCAGTGGATTTTTTTTATATATGAATATTTCATGAAATCCCTTTACAGTACATGAAAGGGAAGAATTTTATTTCATGCGAGTACAGCGCTGGAATCGACAAGTGAAGTTTGGATTGAGATGCTTTTATAGTTTTTTTTATGGACGAGAAGTGCACCCGCTTGGCCTGGTTCTGCTCTAGCGTAAAAACTATCGGAGGGGGAGGGTGTGGGGTGGGTGGGAGGGGGGGGGGGGGGGGATGGTTTCTGCGTGTTATGCGATGGAAAAAGAAAAATTAAAGTTTAATGTCTGAAAATTTCGAGGAGTTTGAAATCATCATTAATTTTCATGATTAATTCGTTGAGTTTGTAGTTGCTTTGACAATTTTAATGAAAAAAATGAATGTGTGATACTTTATCCGTGATTTTATGAGACAATTTCGTTTAGGTAAATTACATATAGAAATAATGTGTCGTGGATGTTGATATTCACTTTACGTTCCCATTATGTTTGTATATAGAAACTGTGACTTTTATGAATTTTTTTGTAAGTCAAGAACATGACACATAATAATATAACATGATTATGATAATTCTGACCGATAACTACCCAAATGCATTTTGACATGGCAACATACTAAAATTTAGTACGACAGTCTCTCAGCAGTCTGTAGGAAGCAGCTGTCGATCATTGAAGCCGATAATCAATAGAAAAGAGACGTGCCTTTGCCGAGGACCAGCAATGGCTAATGAGTTACGGTTTCTTCCACCAGCCTTTGCTGAAGGCCTTTATCTAGTTATCCAGGCAGCTGTGTCAACAGGTAATTACGCGCTATAAATACAATCAGCGCTGGTCCGGCAGACACAAAGACGCCAAACACAGATGTTCTGTCCATTATGTGCGTCCGGGGAACAAAAGGTAGTTTGGTATCAACTCTTGGGATGAGAGCCTACAGTGAATCAAAGAGATTATATGTTGATGATGAAAATATTTGATAAAACCTTGAATTTGGCGTTGAATGCATTTGTGGCCCAACATTTCCAAAGGAACATCTGAATAGCCCCTTGAAATACCTAAAGTCATTGGCATTCATCGGTTCCTGGGTTTGTTATTCATAAAGGTAAATATCCACCTAAGATAACGTAAGCGCTTTGATTACCTCTTCTCTCTCTCTCTCTCTCTCTCTCTCTCTCTCTCTCTCTCTCTCTCTCTCTCTCTCTCTCTGGATTCTCTTGGGTCCAACATCCATTATCCAGTGAGATTTAATCGGGGCTGAAAAAGAGGCCTTGTTCCTGATTACGTGGTTCCTCCTTAAAAGCCATGAATAAAAATGACTATTTCATTATCGTCAGTGAAATGGAACGAGCCTTTTCCTTGCTTTTCATTCTTACTTACATTTACCCACAATTACCTTTACTAACAAATGGTGTTTATAATCATTACAGCTTCAGTCATATAATATATACGCAGTTGTTTCAGCGCAATAACTTTAACGTTGACAGGCCCTGAAAGTTCAAAACTGCCCACAGCCTCTTCACCTCTAAAGCAATCCTACTTTTGCTCTACCAGCAAACGATAAAATATGCCGAGGTTTTAAGGAAAGAGATCATAAAAACGGCAGTGAGGGAACCTCAAATTATTATTGTATCAGTCAGCACTCATATGCATGATTGTATGCATATTTTGCATGATAATTACTGAACCTTCTGCCAGAGAAACAAAAGGATTCTTTCAGAAAATTTTGACGGCAACAACAGCAATCAAACGAACAAACAACTGTCAGTACAAAACGAAATATGCGTAAATACGCGAAACTAAACTTTCACGTCCCAACAGCCTAAGCAGGCAGAAACAGTTCACCATCCAAAACCATGAATTCCTGATTCTTGCATTCAAGAAGAGGCTTTGTCCCTCGTCTTCAGCGCTCGCGCACCTTCCCCTTCCACTTAATAAAGTTCCTCTGGCCATTATCTCGCAAGCACTTTCATGGGCCCTGCTTGATAACGCACATAGCTTCCAACACTTTCACTTTCCCATCAGCGCAACAATTTCCTGCTCTTCTCGTCCTTCTCGGTACGAAAAAGCAGTCATGAACCCTTTATGGATGCCACTTTTCGTCTTTCTTTCGTCCCTTGCACCCCTCGTTCCCGAAAGACTTCATCCGACTTCTGTGCAGTTTTTCATTTAATTTTGCTCATTTTTATCCCCCTTGCTCCGCATATCTTCATTTCAGAGCCACTCGCTTCAACCTCCTTATAACGCGAGGTATTGGTCAAAAATTTATTTCATTTCAGCTGCCCCTGTTTCCCTTGATTCAAGCATTTTCAACGCCTGCGCTTCACTCCCGGAATGCTGACTTGAGTCAACAACCAATTGCAAGCGTTTTCTATTTTTGCGTATGTTTGCGCTTTTTTTCTCTCTCTCTCCTCCTCGTGGCTATTCCACTACTCGCCAATTCCATCTTCTTTCATGCTTCATGGCTCGGCCTTTCAGTTTGTCTGGTTCGCAGAGCAATGTGAACGTAATCAAAATTAATTTACGTACATACTTATTCCAACCTATGTTTTTTCTTAACCCTACCCTCTTTTATTTTCAGAGTCAATTTTCTGTTCCTTGTTCTTGCACAGGCCATTATAAATAATCAGCAGTATAATGAACTTCTTTTAACTGCTAAGATTATGATTATTTTTACTCGTCTGTTGCGGATTCAATTTTCTAACTAATGGGATTGTATAACAACTCTGCTACTCATTACATCCTGTTTTATTAAATATTATTATAATAATTAATAATAATCATATTTCCATACCAATTTCCGGTTTCAAACTTCCTCTTTTTTCCCCCTTTTTTCCACCCTATTTTCTGACAAAAAAGTACTATTTCCATATTCATTATTACTTCAACAAGTCTATTTCCAAAATTTTTTCTATCGCCCTGTTTTCACGTCGGTTTCTTTATGTAGCAGATATTTTTCCCCCACATCATTTTCGATTATCCCGGAATTTCCGCCTCTATTTCCTGCTCTTCAACAACTTCCCTCGTCATGCCATCTATAAACGCGCTCAAAAGCCATCTTTTAACGCAATTTTCTGTTGAAGCTGTGTTAGTCTTATCTATACGCTTCCACGCGCTCTACACCTCAGCACAAATTGCTGAACTAATGAGCTTAATTTTCATTTGTACGTATTCATTTCTCCTTTCTTTCTTTTTTTTTTCTTGCGTATTTATATGCCGAAATATTTTTCGTTAATACGTTCGTGATCCTGTATATCATTAATCTGATCTGTTCCTTTAGTTCTCTCTTTCGTTATATATTGATGCTTGCCTCTGTGTGTAAAACATAACTGCCTGTATATACAGTACATAACGTTTAAATGTGTATATTGTATTTTTGCATTACATTCTGTTACTTGGAGTTATCACGTGTCTTATTTTGCTAATCTATTCCTTTATTTCTCTTTCTCTGTATATATTAAATGCATGTGCATATATGTAAACCATAACTATATAGACAGTTCGTACCGTTAAAATGTTTATGCAGTGTTCTTCCATTACACTCTGTTACTTGAAGTCATCATATGTCTGATGTTCGCTGTCTGTAAAAAAGAAAAAAATGAAAGCCTTATCTTTCTCTCAGTAAATCTTGTTGGATTAATTCGAAGTTTTCCTAAGCGATCGACCTTCCTCTTCTCTCTTGCTTGCCTAACTCATTCTCAGTTGTCTTCAACTTATCTTATAGACAGGAGCGGGAGAGAATTCGTCGATAGTGATTTACATTTCGTCCTCGGCTCTTTTCTGGGACATTGGGAAAGAGGAGTAATGCAAAGCTTAACCTCTCTCTCTCTCTCTCTCTCTCTCTCTCCTCTCTTTTTAGTTAGTTATGAGGCCGTTTTTCCGCGAAGTACCACCCATGCAGAAATTTAGTCATTCTTAGGAATTGAATAATTTCAAAAGAATCTTTAGGAAATGAAGTATGTGATTTTATTTCTTGTCCTTCCCCAGGCATTAGGACACCTTATTTATATGTCTAATATTTGCTGAATATTTGACTGAAGTGCCTATTCTGAATGTTTAGTGTTTCTTGTACGTGAAATTGCCTTTTGCCCAGGTTGTTTTATTTATTTTTATTTTTTTTTCATGTTTAGAAGTGTGAATTGCAGATTCATTTTGAAAAGGTAAGCTGCGGATTTATTATTATCAACTGTGCACATAATATATAATAGGTGTAAATAAATAGAATAATTGAAGAACTAAAAGCCAGAAAATAAACAAGAGCGTATCCCAACCGGAGAACTGATCTTATTCTTCTAGATCAAATTAGAAGTAGCCGCCTGCTTGTGTTTTATTTCCACTACTTTTCTTTTCTCTGTCCACAAAAATACTTATCGTTTCTGTCTCTATCTTGTAGTCATTTCACATCTCGTAATCTATTTAGCCACACGTCTGCAGCTCTGAACTTAGTTGAAATGTGGAGCTGACAGTTCCATTGGTCTCTACAATGTATTGCTGGTGATAGAAGTACATTCTCGACGTGGTTCGGAAGTCACGTAGAGCCGTTGGTCCCGTTGCTGAATAACCACTGGTTCCATGCAACGTAAAAACACCATACAAACAAAACGAACACAATGACAATCAGTGTGTGTCATTTGAACGCTAGATGTCTTTTAGGATACTGTAATCATTGTGACCAGTGTATATTATTGTAGATGACTAAGTATTTAGATGTCACTTCCAAAAAAAGTCGTCCCAGATGGCATTTAACTTGAAGTTGTATCTTGATCCTGGTGAAAAGTTTCTCGAGTGCATGTTGTTGAATTGCAGTTCATTGTGCTGCTGCATCATTTATGTTATTGCTACGTTTGGTGGGAAATGAGAGAGAGAGAGAGAGAGAGAGAGAGAGAGAGAGAGAGAGAGAGAGAGAGAGAGAGAGAGAGTACGCCTCTTTCTGCTGTGCATTCATTAAATTGGAGGAAGCAAAGGAGAGGGGAAAATTGTTTCGCTTTCCACAGATAATATTCTGACAAAAGAATGTATTTGCGGTAGCGTCGAGCATTTTCCAATCCAGTTGCAAGTTGGTAAAACAGAAGCTTGTTAATCACCCGACAACGCAATCGAAATATTTACCAAGCCTTTAAACTCCCTTCACCAGCCATCTTAGAATTCCTGACCTGAGACGTGATTTCTTGCCTCCTTTTCATAAATAAGCGCTATCTATCTCATTCCCAGTCGTGACCTACTGTGCAATAACAGGTTGTCAAAATAGACCGCCGAATTGGTTGGGCGAAATTCAAGGAAGACGATTTTTCGTCTCCCTCTACATTCGAGCTGAATATTGACGTGGTGAATGAGAACAACTTCGCTTCGTTCAAACTATGTGAATTATGTCCATCTTTTCTGTCGGTCTGTAGTAGAGCCTTAAGTGGCGTTTGCGTTCCCCTCTCCTCGGTGCTGCTGTTGCTGCGTGTTAGTTTGAATTCGTCTAATGAGTTGATGATGCTCTGTTGCGGTGGCTGAGCTCTCTCTCTCTCTCTCTCTGTTAGGAGAGCTGATATTCTAGGATATGCTTCAAACTCTCATCCTTTGGTCCTTGCTCCTGTTCTGCCCGTTTCCTGAGGAACGAAAATGCTGGAAGTGCAGGAGGAGGAGTAGGAGCAGCAGCAGCAGCAGCAGCAGCACTAGGAGGAGGAGGGGGGAGGAGGAGGAGGAGGAGGAGGGCGTTTGGTGGTGTATCCTGGATGGAGGTAGGTTGCCCCGCCCCTCGCGTTGCTCCAGAGTTTCCGACCCTGAGAGTCAGGCAGCCTCCACCACCACACCCGGACCCCTGTAGTAGTTACCTCCTCGCTGCCCCCGTCACAAGCTCCCCGCTAGTTGCTGTCCTCCCACTACCTGCTGACCCTCCTGCTGCTGCTGCCACTGCTGCTGCTGCGGCTGCTGCTGCTGCTGCCGTCGCCGCCGCCGCCGCTGCGCCTACCAAACACCTCCACCACCAGCCAGAGGCAGTGGCACGACTTGCAGCACGATGCCAACACTCATCCAGTGAGGCACCTTCGGAGCACAGGATGGATTATGGAGGAAGACGACGGATCCTTCAAGCGGGCGCGGCAGCTCGGGAAGGATTGGCTCAGGATATGTAGAGAGGAGGAGGAAGTTCCTGTTAGAGTAAATAGTTTTCATCAACGAAGACATTTCCTTTCGTAGTCTGCACTCATGTACGTGATACGGGTCTTAGCGTCGATCAAGGATTAGTTGTGTGGTGGATTTTCCAAAGGAGGGAAAGGAAGGCCGACGACAGTCTGCGATTTCCGAGTGGGTTTTACGAGACAGAGAGAGAGAGAGAGAAAGAGAAAGAGAGAGAGAGAGAGAGACGCCGAGGGAGGCCAGTCCTCGTATACTGTAAACGCAACAGTGGTTGATAAGTTCGTGGTATACTTGACGCAACAGTGAGTTAGCGGAACAGTTTTATTTTTCAACAGTTCGAGATGTACCTTGCATATACTTTCGTCATCCTATTTTTATAAGTGGTTATTAAGTACTTTTGACCAGTATTCAGAAACCCTTACCTGCCCCGAGCCTTTCATGTCAAAACAGTAGCGACGCAAATGACAGGACAAAAAGAGAATCATTTGTACATAGTTCCATTTTTTACACGTTTGTAATGCAGCAGAGACTCCTTTTGATAACAAAAGGCTCTAAACCTTTAGTTTAGCGTTCGATGCCGTCTCATCTTGATTGATATACGTTCCATAATAGTAAAAACGTTGCTAAATAGATAATAATCATAACTATAATCATAATATAAAGTAAATATATCATAATAGTAACAATGGTATGATGTGTAATATCATCATTTGGTGTACCTGACTCGGCCCAAACGTCCATTAGCTTCTCTTGAAGATCAAGAATTTTCTAGTCTGAACTCTAGCTAATGATTTAGCTTAAGGTTTCGAGAATTAGTCTCCGGAGCATTTGGTGTCAGCAGAGGATTAGACTTCATTTCAAGGTCGACAATCCTTTTCAACCCTGCGGTCATAATAAAACCTATAAAAAAAAAGTCCATAGAGGAAATGCCCTTGGAATGAGTGTTACTGCAAGAGGTGCTTTTTTTGGTTAGGATCAAACGTCGAAAAGTTCCTCTATGTGAAGCAATTGTCACCCTCTGAGTGTGTTTGTACGTATATATGTGTATAACTTTGTTGCCAGTAATATTCCTGTCCAACTCTCTCTATTAACGTCCATAATATAATCGCCTGAGCTTCTTTCCGTCTGCTTTTTATTATATTAGAAACAATGGCCTGCTCCATGTTGAGCTGTAGTGGAACAAAATGTATCGTGTGTTTTCTCAAGTAGTGGACCGAGAACAAACAAAAATCTCTCTCTAGTCAATTGTTTTTGTTTTGGAAACGTCCTGGCGTGAAGTTGAGAACTTCGGCTGTCTGTGTGACGAATATTTCAGCAAATTTACATTTCATCGTCTGAAAACCACTACTAACTTTTGTGTGAAGCAGACTTTGAGGTATAAATTCTACTACAACATACTTGAATTATTTGTGCTTTGAGACTGTTGGTGGTGCTTCATTGTCGACTTCCAGGACAACAATCACCGCGATCCAAACACTGGCGAGTGCCAATATTTACGCGAGACCTGACGAGAGGCTGCAGGACGGCCCGGAGGAGTCAGACTAACTAACTGCCCTTCTTCCAGACATCTTGTTCTGTGGCGGTGAAAAACCGCTTCGATAAGAATTGACATCAGCCAGAAAGTTCATTATTTGCCGTTCAATTGTGGTGTTTTTTGGTGTGTGGTGTAGTGTGGTGGGCCCGTAATGGTCGGTGCCCCTACTCGATGGGTCGCGTGGGTGGGGTGGTGGGGAGCATGAGTGGTGATCGCGTTACACCGCGGGAGGACCCCAGCCCCCACACGGTGGTTGTTGTGGATGGGGGGAAAGATGGCGCCAGGACTTCTGTGTGGGAGCCTAAAGATCCCTCTGGGGCATGGACAGACGGCAAGACCCTGAAGGAAAGGAGGGACACCTTGAAGTGGGGTCTGAAGCTCTCCCTCGACACCGAGTCCAACAAGGAGAGGGACGACGGACTCAATACCCTCAGCACCAATGGACTCACAAGTGCCAACGGTGCCCCGGGCATCAAAGGCATTGGCAAGGAGGTAAATGAGAAAGTGGCCTTCTCAACCCTATTTTTCCTTTGATTATTAGCAACTTTCTTTTTTAATTTCACTCGATGTTGCCCATTCAGTCTCTTTTCACGTCAGTGTTGTACCGCACTATGTTAGGGTCATGTTTCGAAGCACCAACCACCACACCCCTCCCCCCCCATACGACTCGTTTTGTTCTCATTTTTTTTTTCTCTCTTGGTGTCACCTTCATTCCCTCATTCACCTTCAAGCTCAACATACTTCAGCATGGTCATGGCGTCACATAAGCGAACGTGAATTCAAATGGCCTTGTATGTATGTGCGTACGTTTAAAATAAACAAAGACGTACGCGCAAACATGCATCCATACATGATAATAATAAACAGATCAGTTATCTGTGCCATCGTGTAAGTTGAGCCTTCCATCCAAGAAGTAAAGACGCTCAGACAGGGAAAAGAATTTCCGCTTTGATGAGACGCATTACTCTGATTATGTTGACTAACGGCGCTGCAGAACTCTCGGATGTCAAGAATATTATCTTGGCTCTTCACAAATATTGGAGGCTTTCTCATCTCAAGGTTTGCGAAGTGGTACAGCGAAGCTGAGTTTGCAGCCTGTTCTGGCCATTTGACTTTATGAGATCAGCTCCCTTTCCAGAGGAAACTCAACAAGAGTGACCAGGATGTGAAAGACACCCAAGAAACGAGAATAATTAGATCCTTTAACTTCATTCATTGAATCCTTTGTGATGATATTAACTCGAAAGATAAATGCGCACAGAACAGGGTTCGAATTCAGTTTCGAATGCAGGAATAAAACTGGAAAATAAATTTACTTTTAATATGAACTTCGCATGTTGAAGTAATAATTATATAAATATATATATATATAAATATAAATATAAATATATATATATATATATATATATATATATATATATCATATATATATATATGTGTGTGTGTGGTTGTGTATATATATATATATGTAAAATATATATATATATAATATATATATATATATATATATATATATATATTTATATATATGTGAGTGAAAAATGAAGTAATGTAACACAGCAGTTGGAGGTGGTCTGGTAATGTGGGAAGAATGGACACTGGTAGGTTGGTGGGTAGTTTCTAATTCAGAAGTCTTTCGAGAAGGATTAGAAGACATTGAAAAGATTGGATAAATCCTAGCAAGTAACGCAGTGGAAAGGAAGGGCCTTGATATCCAGGTAACGAGAGGTTGTAGGTTTATGGAGCTGCAAATATTCCTGCGAGTTTTACTGCGCAGAAGGTTCACGATTCAACAGTTAAAATTTAGAATGTGGCTGTGACCATTATGTTGTTTCCTCTTTGAAACCTCTCCCTTGTTAGGAGAAAGCGTATATATATATATATATATATATATATATATATATATATATATATATATATATATATATATATATATTCCCTTTAAAGGAATCGCGTCAGAGGTCACAACCATCCAGTTTACCCTTAGTCTTTTTAGAATTGTGGTTGCTAAACCACGAGATGTTGACCCATTTACTTCTAGTTGGACTGGCCAGCGGCAGTTCAGGAACGATCCAAGGATCTTAAACTAAGCTAAGCGCTGCACCACTCAGTCAAGGTGACCACTTTGGTAGTCTGCAGGTGTCATTGGTTGGCTGTCATGCGACCAAATGCCTACACTGCGCCGATAAAGATAGAGACTGTCATACCCTGTTTTATTTATCAGTTATATTACTGACCTATTTTTTGCTCAACGTGTTGATTTATAGACACTCTGTAAAAAAAAAAATAATAATAATGTCCCGAAAGATGCGCATGTAAGAGTCAAAATTGAAAGTTATATTTCCCTGGAAATAATTGGAGTGGCTTCTTTGTTGCCAGAATAAAACATCTGTATGATAACAAAAATTGTTTAAAAATGAGAGAGAGAGAGAGAGAGAGAGAGAGAGAGAGAGAGAGAGAGAGAGAGAGGTGAATTTGACATTTCCATGTACTCTCCAAGGGAAAATGGTTCTGGTATTCAATAAAGTCCCCCGGCCATTTGTTCATTTCAGTGCACTCCTCACCTGTCGAGAGGGTCACGCGAACGCCCTGTATATATAATGCAAACACAACGTTTCATTTTTGACGTCCAGCCTCCAACAAGTGGCCTTTGATAATTTCAAGATATAGGGTCCTGGAGTCCTTTTCCTTGCCCCGAGGCACTCTCTTGTTAGCGATAGGTCACGCAGTTTGTTAGATAATAAAGGTGCTTCTGTTTGCTTAAGCAACTTGTTGATCAACTTGGCTGGCTTTTTGCAATCTTTGCCCTCGTTCAACATCGTATTTCTCTATTTTCTCGCGAATTGCGTGTTTGCCCTTCCTGCGAAATGGAGGGGTAGCCTGCATAATGAAGCAAATGGTATCGATTTTCGGTTGATACATAAATTATTGCTGAAAAGCGATACAGAGAAAGAGAATATTAAGTTGTGTAGGATCAAATAATCAATAAATTCCTTAGGAATAATGACATTTCCTCGTCTGAGCTTTGCGTTATCAACATCCTCATTTATACTGTGGATTATATTTTCATAATAGCAACAATTTTGCTTGGCATTATGAAATCCACAATGCTTTGAACTCTATGATCGAGGTGCACAGGGTCAAAGAAGTAAAGGAAGGTAATCAGTAAACAAAAGGAATGAGAAATGGGAGGGATGTTAGAGCGAGAAACTCTCATTTACTAATTGTCTGAGGTGTTTCTTGTGTGGTCTGTCTGTACCTCTCTCCATCTTTGTTGTTCATTTTTTTATGCTTGTCCATGAACACTTTCCAAGTTCCCCTATATTTGGCATATATTTTGAGAGAATGTATGTCTGCTTCATCTTTCAATTTTTTAAAAATATTTTTACGCCCATCTTTATTTTTTATTTATTTGTTTATTTTTTTTAGGAAATGCGTGTGTTGATTTTCATGCAAGTTGCATATCTAATGACAGTAACAATTCTTGTATATTTTCTGCATTATTCGTGTTATTTTTGACTGCAATAAATAATTTTTATTTATTTGTATTTCAGATATAAGTTAATTACGAGTATATTTACAAAGCTTGTAGAAAAGGATTCCAAATGGAAAGTCGGTAATTTTCGTTCGAAAAAAATCTGGTTGTAAGTTACGCGAACTGGAAGGGCAGTTCCTATTAGAAGAAATGTAAGGCTTTTCAGAATTGACTATGATAGAAGATTGCGAACAATTTAATGAAAGTGGAAGATTAGTAATAACTGATAAGAGATGGACCTTTGGCAGTAAACAGGAAATCGATTTCTGTTGAGTATGAGTGAAACGTTATTGACAACTGAATTATAGATGGGAAGTTGGTAAGAAATCATTCAGAATGAAAGAACTTTAGCAGTTAGATTTAAAGGGTTTGCGTTAAATGACTTAAGAAATGTTAGCAGGCAATGACTGATTATAATTGTGAAGTTGGTATCCGGTAATCAAAATTTGGGAATTAGGAACAGATGTTGCTACTGTTGATTATAGTATAAGAAGACTTGCTAGGCTTTGTGGAAGAAAGTTGATATCAGTAAATAGATTAGCAGTGAAATCTCGTGCCAACGGGAAATAAGTCGCTTTACAACGCGAGAAAACGTTGGCTTGACAGAAACAACAGAAGAGGGGCCATCAAAAACCCTATAAAATAACCCTCGTAGGGTCAAGTACTCCGAAAGAGCGATTCGACGTTACTCCGGAGACCTATGAAATGTTTTGGGAACTTTTGGAAGTAACAAAAAAGCCAACTTCCGGCCTAAATAGGCATCTCCCTGATTCTGGAGGATGCTGCCTGGCATCGGTAATTCTGGAGTGGGTAACTATACTCTGTTTTTTTTCATCTGTCCATCTGCATGTGGTGTTTTTGTATGGTAACACTGCGTCCGGGCTTTAGATAGTTACATTCAGCTTACAGTCAACGGTTATAATACTATCCTATTTCGAATATTAACGGTGTAATTAGCATACAGTAAATTATTAAAACTTTTCAGTTGCAAATGTACACCAGATATCCTTTTATTTACCTAAAAACTTTACACATAGCGTAACTATCTAAAGCCCGGGACGCAGTGTTACCATACAAAAAACACCACATGCAGATGGACAGACTGAAAAAAAAACAGAGTATAGGCGGGTGACTTTTGTTCCAACGCTGATGGAATTTATAGAACTTCCGGGAGCTTTCGAGAAGTTAGTAACCCCTTTAGATATGTATGAATATATGTATATATATATATATATATATATATATATATATATATATATATATATATATATATAAACAAAGCTACAGGCAGGTTTGTTATTTATTCGTGATTAAAAATGAACAGATGATATATATAATATAATATCTATATATAATATATATATATATATATATATATAATCTTTTATGTATGTATGAATATGTATATATATACATATATATATATATATATGTATATACGTATATATTATATATATATATTATATATTATATTATATATATATATATATATATATATATATATATATATTTAAACAAAGTTACAGGCAGGTTTGGTTCTTTATTCGTGATTAAAAATAAAACATATATACATATATATATATATATATATATATATATATATATATATATATATGTATGTATGTAGTATGTATGTATGTATAAAACATATGTGTGTATATATATATATATATATATATATATATATATATATATATGGTTGTGTGTGTGTGTGTATGTGTGTGTGTGTGTGTGTGTGTGTGGAGAGAGAGAAAGTGAATAATTTACTTCACGGTCCATATGACCATCAATCACGGTGATTTCACTATGCATAAGACAACGCGAAGCATACGTTATGTATACTGTTTTTAGGATAACTTGATACCCCTTTTAATCCTATGGAGCCTTCAGGTTGACGAATAATAAATCCATGAAGACTAATGAAAATGTGAGACCAGCTGGTATCACTGTGGAGAATCTTGACTTTGCAATGGCATTCCACTTAAAGTTGAGTTCCCCAGCCATGAACGTGCATCCCTGAAGCTTCACATGGTTCAGAACAACGAAGCATGATCATGTTCTTCAATTGTTAACGTTCAATCATTAATCATTTGGTATTTATTCTTTTAACATTTGATTTCAACAACGGAATGGAATTTAAATTGTCTGGATGCTCTTCAGATACAAGTCATAGGAACTCCATTTAATATTCTTTTTTGGATAAATTGAATAGACTTGCGGTGCATGTACACAGTTTTATTTTAAAAAGGCTAATTCCGAGAAATTATTTCTCTCTCTATGACTAAGAATATATTTTCATAAGGTTTAGTTCGACTTGTTTCATCCAGCACATTAATATGGTGTCTGCCGTGAAATTGAATTCAACTCAAGAAGAACAATTAACTTCAAGTTGTCTTAAAATTAGTTCACTGTGAGGCTAAGCCAAAATCGTTATTTTTTTTTAAGTATTCTAAATTTACTATCCGAACTCTGATCCACGGTGCTCTTCACGATAAATTTCTTTGTGCCTGTTGGCGTTTAATTGGTACTAGTGTACATTTTCCTTGCCGCGCAAATTGAGATAAATTTCTTTTTACTTTACCTCCATTCCCGCTCCCTCTCTTCAGTCTTGCTATCCAACCCCTCCAACTCCCTCTTTTTTCCTATCTGAAGCACTGAATGGCTGCAAGTGGCTAGAATAAAGTTGCTGGCAGTGTATGAGAACTTCGAACTTGGTGGGTAAGATTATTCCTATCGACTGGTAAGTTCATGTCCTTCAGTAATCTTTGAACGAAAAAAAAGGCGTTTCAATCTATTTTTATGAAGGCTTATTTTTTTTTTATTCGGCATGCCCTTCCCAACATTTACTTGTAATGCGTAAATAATTTTACGCTAATGGAAATATTTGCGATGTGTATTATCAACATGGACCTCGTTATAAGTTCGCTAGGCTTTGCAAAAAGTTGAATTTAAGGGCCATTGGATTTGCTCTCAAACTTTTTCTTTCTGTCTCCTGTCCATAGAAAGCTTCAACAATTCCTCGTTTCATTAGAGAATATTTTATGTTTTCGATTTAATGGGTTTGTCTGGTCAAACTTTAATCAAAAGCCTCAATGGTCTTCGCCCATGTTAAACCAACATTTCAATGTCATTATTTTAATTATAAGGGCAAATCAGTAACTTGATATGTTTGTATATTTATGTACCTGTGTAATAAGTATATTAAGCGATAGCCTGTTCGTGTATGTATATAAATATATATATATAAATATAAATAGATATATATAATATATATATATAATATATATATATATAGTCCATCTCCCTTATTATTCCAACTGTTTCTCACAAATATATTTATACATATATATATATACATATATATATATATATATATATATATATATATATATATATATATATATATAGATCTATATATATATAGTCCGTCTCCCTTATTATTCCAATGTTTCTCACAAATATATTTAACTAGTATGGACTGTGTGCTAAAAATGTCGGTGAAGAGAACGTAAAACGTTTGATCACAACAAAACCTTTTTTTAGTGGGAAATAAACATATGAGATTTACATGAGGTGTTTGCAAGTGTTACAACTTTCCCTGATCAAAGGGAGTAAAGGTTTTGGAATATTTGCCAATATATTTATGCTAGGTGCCTTTCCCTAGATAAAGCTATATATTTTTGGAGGGGCTGAACTATTTAAGCTCCTTTATGGTCTCTTCTCAGCTTGAATTCAGGAGCATATTTCTCTATCTATCGTGCTAAAAGCGTGAACAGAACCTAATCATTCTCGCGAGAAATCCCGTTCCACGGGCGATGACTTTGACGAGCCATAACCCGATTTGAAACCTCTTAACTGACATTAATTGAATTCCATGACAAGATTATCTACATTCCCTATCATGTTGTACGACCTTTTCCGTTCTCTCTTCCCCTCGTGCCAGTTATGACAGCCATTTTAACTAACGGCGCGTCACCAACCCCTTATACATGCACAGATATTTGGGAGTTTGTGTAAACATATAAGAACATCATCGGAAGATTTCCAGTTGAAACTAGATTATGGATGATGTCATTTACATCTGTAATTTACTTTTACGTTATATGATGTTCATGAACGTATTAAATTTTTTTTTTCACGTTTCGATTTTGATCCTGAGTGCTTTAAGGAATTGGTTTATGGCAGCTACAGTACTGGAATATCATAGTAAAGAGTACGGCTGTGGCCTGGGTACATAAATGGTATTAAAGTATTAATCAAACACTTGATTTTACATAAAGTTGATGTAAATTTTTATGTATCAAATATTCCAGAATGAACGCAGGTGAATCCAAGAATATACTTTTGGCAGTTAAACTTTAATTCAATCTTTCCCATTGAAGGCCAAGAAACAATACATGGTCGTACAACGTTCTTCTGTGAAGCGGTGAAAGTAATATTAACATTTCTTAGGCTTTGACATTTAGTAAAAGGATAATACTATCAGAAATGTTATGTAAACCACTTCTTTTTTAATCATATAGTCTTGAAATTGCCGTACAGTAAAGGCTATCCGTTGCTTCACTTTCATCGTGGCCAAATACTTTAAATTGAGTTATTTCCTGGATAGAAATTCTACATATGTATACGTGTATATAGATATATATGTATA